>NC_134485.1:146102935-146357935 GCF_040206685.1 Ascaphus truei | reverse complement strand
CCCAGTCTAGATTCCAGCCTGTGACCACGACCTTGCCCCTCTGCCTCGACCACTGCCTGTGATCCCGACCTTACTTCATTGCCGCCTACCTCGATCCCAGCCTGTGACCCGGACTACTCTATTCTCAATTCAGGACTCACAGCTCAGGTCGGTGATTGTATATCCTACCTCAGCCCTGTGGGTCACTTCCTGTCTAGAGATGAGCATCGTTACATTATATTCTGGCCAGACATGGACCCAGGTGAGGTATGGAAGGTTATTTTTGCCCAAGGGAATCTCCTAGGAAACCATGAGAAGCAACTTTCAGACCAAGCCCAGCAACTGGCCCTAATCTTCTCTTCTTTGAACACCATTACTACTAGACTGGATACCCTCCAGACTGCACCAATCCCTAAAACTCCAGCACTCGCGTATTCTCCAGCCCTTCCGGAACTTCGTATAACTGCCTGTAAGAGGGACTTTTCCCCTGTTTAAATAAGGCTTCAATATAAGCCTGTAGTGGTTTGAGGAATCCAGCAGGGAGCTGGTTAATTGCAGCTAGACAATTAACCAGACTCCACCTGGCTAATCAGACCTGTAGAAAAGTCTCATGCTGGGAACTGCCAGAGAGAGAATCCTGAGCACAGTCACAGCTGTACTGCCAAAGGAGATGATTGTCTTCAGCACACAGAAAGACTGTGGGCTGATATTAAGACACAAGGACTCAGACCTCTCTATTCCAGGGCACAGCGAACCCTGGAACTCGCCAGACGCTGGCCCCTCAAAGGACACTAACCAGGCTCTGAGACTACACAAAGAGCCCCTACTTACAGGTACCTGTTTAGACTTTGGGGTGAGGTAAGGGGCTTATCCTCCCAGCCCTGCAGATAGGGAATGGGGAAGTGAGTTATCCCTTAAAAAGGGAAAGGCTGTTTATTTGTTTATTTTTTTGGTTTCTGAATTGTTTAAAATAATGGGCTGAATAAAGCCATGGCTTTATTTTTACCAAATCTGTCTCCCTGGTTTTACCTCTGCACATGTCTCTTACACTGCCCCTCGACTTCATGAAGGAGATCCTGCTATGTCTATACCTGTTGGAGCCTTAGCCGGGCCGCCATTACGTAGATAGAGAGGGGTCGGCTCCGAGTACTCTCTTTCCTCTATGGGCCCTATTCCATGCAGCCGACAGTCCATGTCAGTTAGCTCTCACCCGACATCCCGATCCAAGGTATCCATTCAACCCTTCCGGGGCTTCATCGCTGCCAGGCCCGAGTTGCTTGGCAGTCGGAACAGACCATCGCTATCGGCCACCCCCCCCCTGCACCCAAAAGACCCACTGGCCCTCAGCCATGCTGCAGCCGGGACCAGGGGGGTAGGATGAGGGGGGGTGCATCCAGGGCCATCTGCAACAGGACTAGGCCCTCCCAGTCCCAGAGCCCATGACTCAGCTTCGCTCCTCGTCGCAGTGCTACTTGTGCCAGCCATGCGGGAGGGGGGTCATCGCCTCCGTCATCCTTCAGGCTGTTGGTCCGTCTCTCGGTCTATCCGGAGTTCAAGCGCCTGGCCTCCATTGTCCATGAGGGTTGCATGCCGTCCAGTCACGTCGCTACAGGCCAAGGGGGATTAGTGTTTTTATTTTTTACCTTTTATTTCAGGTTTAACCAAGTTCTAGGGGACCGCCTACAGTGGTCTGCTGTGTTGCGCGGGGAGAGGAAGAGGGGGGGAGAGGAAGAGGGAAAGGGGGAAGGGAAGTCTTCCCCGATCCCGCCGGTCTTTGGTCTCATCGACCCTGCGAGGGCCCCCGGTGGTTTAGGGTGGCCAATCTCTCAGATGTACGTGGCGGGTGTCTGGAGCGGCCAGGTCACCTGTTCCTCTGCGACGGGCCGGAACCCTCCAACGGCGAGATCCCAAGGGTATGTAGGAAACCCTCTCTTTCTTCTGGAAACCATAGTGTAGTTTGTTTCCAATTTTAAATACCATTAGTTTGACTGGGAACCCCCATGTATATTTAATCCCTCTTTTTCTTAGTAAAGAAGGGATCGGCTTTAGCTCTCTTCTTGTTACGGTGATCTTGGATAAGTCATTGAAGATTTGTAGAGTGCTGTTTTCAAATGGGATGTCACTCCTTTCTCTGCAGCCGTTGATTAGCTTTTCTTTTGTGGTATAATGGTGTAGTCTGGCGATAACGTCTCTGCTATGTTTTGGTCTTCCACTCTCGGCCCCAGTGCTCTGTGAGCCCGGTCCATCTCTAATTCTCTCTCCTGTAGTTCCGGGTTGATGACTGAGAATAGCCTGTTCAGTTAAGGTTTTAATTCCTCCTTTGTTATGGATTCTGGTATATTTCATATCCTGATATTCTGCCTCCTCTCCTTGTTCTCATGATCTTCTTGAGTCTCTTTGAGAAGTTTGATTTCAGAATATAGTTTTAAAACCTCATCATCCATGGCCACTTGCATTTGGAGGGATTCCTCCATTTTCGATTCCAAGTCTGTACTCCATTGACCTATGGTCGAGATTTCCTCTTTTAATTCTGTTATTGCTGATCGGAGGTCAGCCTGAAATGTTTGTCTCATTCTGTCGCACATTCTGGAGATTAGCTCCTCCAGGTATGGAGCAACAAGGTAGAATATCAATGCAGCAGCTGCTCCAAGAACTGGGACTCACGCGTAAGAGTGTGTCAATGTTGCTTCCTATGCCAATAAAGCTTTTGTAGTGATTTCAGTAGTCCCGGTCTGTTACCTTCTCATCGGGCAGATGCTCAGCCTCATCCCCTCTTGTATCATATGACCCATATCGGTGGGAGCACGCCGAAGCTGCCAGACGTCCACCCACAACATAACAGTGAGTTTTCCTATAAGGATTTATTTTGGCTGCTCAATTTACATATACCTCGTGCTAGAGGTTTTGGGTGATGCCATACCACTGTGAAGTTTAAGTGTCGGCAGGGGACATCATAAACTGACAGCTGTGGTGATTGTTGATTTCATTTGCATAGCTGTACGCAGCTTTCATTTTGCCGGAGTTTTTTGAGTTGCGCCAATTGGAGGCGTGGGGCTCCTTTCTTCTCTACGACTCACCAGTGAGTCTTCACTGTCTTTCCCCTGGTGAGTCCCAGTTCTTGGAGCGGCTGCTGCATTGATCTTCTACCTTGTTTCTACATACTGCAGATCGTGCCCGCGCCGTGGAGTGACGTCACCTTCCTGTCTGGTACACGTGACGCCGGGAGAGAGTGAGAGCACCGGAGGACGGCAATATTGTGAGTACCAGCAACTCCATAACGGTCCAACCATACTGTATCTTATGCAGCTGTATTCAAATACAAATAGACTTGCTAGCAGTTACTCTCCAATTCTCTCTCCCCTCTCATCCTCCATTAGTCTCCACTCTACAAAATACATCAGGCTCCGTGCCACTGGGTTGTCTGCCTTTTGAGCTACACAGACGGCGTTTTTTTTCTTCCTCCAGGTATGGCCTTGTTATTTCGCCTCCTTCATCCTCTCCTCCATCTCGGGCCTGCGGTGCATATGTCTCCTTCTCCACCTGGGCCCGATCGCCTGATGCTGCCATGTGTTGGAGCCTCCAAAAAACTGTCTAAACTCCTGTGCTGTGGGTTGTTTGGGCTTTGCTGGGGTGTTCTTGCGGCTTTGGGATGTGGTTTTTGTTGTTTTTTGTGAGTTGAGATTTCGCTTATTTTATGTTATACATGCGAGGGTCTCAGGAGCTCCCCTTCTAAATGTCAATTCCCAATGACGTCACTGGAAGTCTCCCCTCTACCATCCTTCTTTGCGAAGTACCAGGCCTGCTCCTATTAAGACACCTACATTTCACACAAGCTCCAACGCTGTGCTGGCACCAACAGAGACCTATCCATTAATTAGCATCTGGGCCCCCGGGACTGAGTAAGAGACAATGAGGGAAAATTGTTCAGTAGGGTTTCAACTTTATCCTCTCTATAATATTGTCATAAGTATTGTGTGTGTGGTCCTCTGATTCTGAGGGCCCCAGTACATGGTGTACATTGTGTTTTTTCCAAATATATAAAGTATTGTTAACCAAAAGATACGTGTCTCTCTCCATTGTTTGACCCCTGTCTGGCCCTTTGCCGGCTGAATAGACTGTCTTACACACAGAGGAGGTGGACTCAGGCCTCTTCCCTAGTATCCACATATTAATATATCTACGGAAATAAGGAGGGGTTACATTATTATTAGGAGGTAAACAGTTATCTATTCGGCACAAGTTAGGAGTTTATGTTCATTCGTTGTAAGGAGTAGACCGTATGTTTTTCACTTAGTGTCGTCTCTCATCTTGTTTTTTCAATGTTTTTTTGCAGTCTTTTAGACCAGGCTGCTTTGAGACAAGCACCTAGATAATTTTGTTTTGCATTTCGTATAACATTTACCACTAACAGTATCTTTTTTTTGTACAGTATGTATCATCCTTTACTTTCAATTCATTAGGTGAATTTGCAGATTTTTTTTATACCATCATCTCAAAAGACTCACCCAAACCTTGGTACTAAAAGTAGCTCTTCATTGTTATCAAAAACATTCACTTGCTGGCTCTTTGGTGTAATAATCTCCTTGTAAAATTCCCCTCCAATAGTGCATATTGCTTTGTCTCAACATATGACACCCATTGTATGTGCTGTTATTATACAGTAAGAGAATGTGTTCGACAAAGCACTTGTGTCTCTCCTGTTTTATATTATTTCCTTCCTATCCAACTCCTTTTGCTATGAGCAGCTCTCAAACAGACCAAAAAAGTCCTGCCAAGCATTTAGAATATGTTGCTTTAAAGCTGAATTTATGAGCCTTAAAGGCTAGAGGTATACCGAAGCATTTTTTCTGCTACCTCTTGTTTTTCACAATTCCTTGGGTTACCCCAACTGCCCAAAGAGATTGTTGCTTCTCTGATAGCTTTTACCTCATGCAGCAATGTAAATTAGGCCACAGATAAAGCATCCTGTATATTTTAAGCTCAAAACCATCAGTGTTACAGAGCCGAGAGGTAAACAGATGCCTTTGCAGTTTAATCGAGGCTATGGCCAGATGTTCCTATTCACTCTTCTGTTGTGTGCAGGACAAACATATTGTATCTACTTCACACTGACAACATGCATTACCCACTGTTCTAATTGAAAAGTTGAAGTGAAGGGCAGGCTTTCTCAAAGCATTCTGTTATTGTTAATGACAATTTTATTATCAAAAAACATAAAAGCAAATACAGTGGGATGAGCAGAGTGTTGCTGGCAAGAATAAAGCATAAAAAAAAATCCATAGGATGTTACAGCATTTCTCACCTGGCAATATGTGTGTTTATTTAGTTGCACCTGTTCTTTGACTCAATTTGTTTGACTGCCCGACAAGCAATGTATATAATGGACTGGGCAGAGGAACACAGGCAGGTTCACATTGTTGGGTACATTTGAAAAAAGGTCTCTTTTTTGAAGAAGAATGCAGTTTCACTGCCACAAGTGAAGGTACAATGCAACAAAAGATAATTAAATGTATCCTTAGGGCAGGGCAAACTTCATGGTGGTGCCATCACTGCAACTGCACCAGGCCCCGCACTTCCAGAGTCCCCACGCTCTCCCCCAGGACCCCACCTATGGAGCGGGAGCTGTAACGGAGGGGGCCCACCCAGACGGCCTGACTTCTGGTGGAGCACGACTTCCATGTCAGGATCCCCCAGGTGGGCCCACTCCAGCACGGCCACCCCACAGGTAGGGCTTTGGGGTGTGTAAGAGACCCCGCACTCACAGTTAGCATTGGGGCCTGCGATTTTCCAAGCCTGTCCTGCTTTATATGACATTAGCCACACCAGAATTTCAGCATAACAAATGAATTAGCAAATACACGAGTACCTTACATTTACTTATGACAAGAACTGTGTGATCATCCCCAAATTACCTCCAAATTAAAATGATAGACAGTCATTCTCATTGCCTTCTATTATGGTTAATAAATAAAAAAAACTATTTTCCCGAAAACATAATCCGAATATAGTTATAGCAATTGAAAGTGGCTGGCAACAGAGATCTAGCCTCCTTTAATAAAACAAGGGATTAAACATTTCTTTCATTTATCATTTTGTGTTTCTACATGACTTTTAGAGTAACCAATTAATTGGTTTTACATATCACTTTAAAAATGTGGCCTGGCTGAGGTTGCCTAAGGATATTTTTGAGAACTACTAGCATAGATTTATTTTATTAAAAATAATATTAATGTTCTGTATACACCACTTTGCATCTCATAAAGTGACATTGTTATTCTAAACTGTTGAACCTGGAAGCACTTATATTCTCCTATAAAGAGGACATTAGGTTAGTCTAACTTTTTTTTTTCCCTGTCTGAGAATAAAATAATGTGCAATATCTTTGGAGCCATTCTCGTAGATTTAGGATTCCCAGACTATGCTTTGGGAAACCCTTGAATAAAATAATCAAATGCTCTGTAAGTAAAAGCTACACTTCCTCTTGCGTGTTGCCTAAAGCAATGGCTAAATGATTATTGTATAACATAGAGACAACCCTTAAAACAAAGAACAAATTGAAAGGGTTAATTTTACTATTACAACCATCCATACAGTATGGCTTTGTTGTTCCTACAGATAAGGGGACATTGTGCCATTTAAAAGTAGCACTATGTGCCCATCTCTGCTCTCGGGTGTTTACATTAGCAAATCTATTACTTATTGTTTTAAACAAAAAAGAACATCTTGTGCTTGAAGTAGCATAAGTGCAGACTTTCCCTGTGCTCTTTGACTTTTTGTCATACAAATCAATGCAAGAAAATGTGTTTTAAAAGACCTGTCTACAAATAGATGCAAGAAATGTAACATCTAATGTTATGATGTACTGCAAAGGACGATCAAAAAGGAATGCATTGGAGTGCTATTAAAATAGGGGTACGGTTCTTGGTTGCAAGAAAAAAGAGACTGGATATATCACATGTATTCGAAATTGCTGCTATAAACACTCGGTTGCCAGAACATAGCTGAAATTATAGTAAACTTCTCGAAATGCCTCTCGCCGTATTCATTAAACTGTTCTTGCATATCTAAACTATTTCAACTTCATTTTAAGGTGCAATTTGGTTCTGGTTGTATCATTCGGTGCAATATGTTAACTTTGTATGACAATGAAGCAAACTTGCATAATAAGTTTTACATGCTAATTTACATTCAACAAGGTGCACGAGTGCATTTTGCACAGAAAATCACGTAAATCTCACATTCCTCATGCATGTAAATGTGAGATTACTGGAGATATAAACTGTTGTAGGGGTGTTTACAGAAATGTCCTTTACCAAATGTGTCTCATCTGGTAAATATTTTAGAGTGGTCTTCGAACTATGAATATTTGTTCTTTTTCTTGATTATTATAAAGTCTTCTGTGTAAGTTGTTGTTTTAGCAAGATTTTTTTGGAGCAAGACTTGACATAAAAAAAAAACTTCTCAACCATTTACCTGTGAAAGCCACTCTTCATCCTCCTGGCAGCTGTGCTGTGATGCTAAGCTGTCAAAGGACCCATGCCTTCTGATAGAACCAGGACTTCCAGGCGGAACCACTGTACAGAAACATAAAGTTTATAATTTATTTAATTGATGAGCATTTTAGAATAAAAATAAGAATAGAGAGGGTAAAAAAAAAAAAAAGAATGCATTAGTAAGAGAATCCACGAGGTAATGCTGATGGAAAAACTAACCGCTTTCCTGAAAAGAACAACGAAATCTTTCTATAAAGTATGGGAACCATGGCTGATTCGAATCCCACAATAAAACAGACCCACACCTAACGTGAACTGGGTGAGACATGAGTTCCACCCCCACTCACTAAGCTGAGGAGATCGAGGCCCCCCCACACCCCCCTCTCCCACCCTCTCTCTTTTTCTGTTTCCTCCTTCTCGCCTGCTCGCTCGACCCAGGACTAGGGGCCGAAGGCAAGACGAGGCTATCCAGATGGAAAAACCAATAGAAAACTCTGTATTAGGCAAAGAAATACCTGTAAACCTGTAAAACCGTATGTTGTACAAATGCCTAATAAAAAAATTTGAAACAAAAAAAAAAGAATGCATTAGTAACCCAAAATGTATATTCCAATAAGTGGAATCTTTATTCTCTTCTTAGGGGCCCATCCCCCACACTTGGCCAACTTACATTTAACACCATATAAACTAAAGGAAATGGAGTTTGCAAATTAAAGACAATTGCTTTGGCATCAGTTTGCAGTCTAATGCATTAGTCTCAAGTAATATAGTAGCGAATGGTTTGTGTTTCCTACAGTATTCATTCCCTCCCATTCACACCCTTTTTGGTACATCTGCTTCCCCTTTGAGTCTTTTTTCAATACCTGAAGAAGTGATTTATGACAGTGTTTTTCAAATTTACTCTTGGGGACCACCCACCACATTTTGAAAATAGCTAATACATTTAAAAACACCTTTAAGGGCCCCTAATGTACATTTGAACTGAATATTCATTGGTGATCCAAAAAACCTGGCCTGGTTCAAGGACCGAGGTAGAGGTTTCAGAACCATGGATCTCTGAAGTTCATGTCCAGTATACTTTATTTTCAAGTATTTCTATAATATCCTGAAATAAAGTAGCAAAACAGCATTTTATAACCTGTACATTTTTTACATGAAAATGGGAATGAAACAATGATTTGAAACTCTTCCCATTCATTTATGTAAGCTGAGTGTAAACGTGCTTATAGGTGGAGCTAGTGAGGAAGAAGTGGATAAAAAACATATGACAGTGGTTTCTCTACTTTTCAAATGTTAATGCAGCCATCAAGCACAATCTGTTGCAAACCATATCTGACAAAACTTGAGTAAAATGTATCAGGCTTCAGAGCTCACTGACATGCTCCCTGTTGTTTACAGAGTATAAATGATATGTAGAGGCCAGGAAAAGAATGAAGAATGTACATTCTTAATACTTAATAGCTTTGTTTCCAAATCAATCAAATGTTTTTGCTGCACAGTGTGTGACTACAATCTTGGCATTAAGCATTTGTAAACACTTGTCCTGTGAAACATAGAGAAAGGTGTTATTCCTCTTATGTAGCCAGACTCTGTCTCCGGAGCACTGGCTAAAAAAGGTTAAAAGCCACAGCTCTGTAGACAGTGTCTGCCGTGACAGTGCTGCAGAGGGTATATGCTTCCAGATCTGACCCCTGCAGCGTTAATTCTCTGCCACAAGGGCAGCCGAGATTGCGTTACCGAAGCTTGTCTCGGTGCCGGAAACACTTATTCTGGCTACGTTGGTAAGGGCAATGACCATTATCACTTGTTAATGGACATTTACAGAGGCAAGAAAGTTTGTGAACAGCAATAATAATTACGGAAATTCCATCGTTTTTCCATGATAACCTTCTTGAATTAAAACCAGTCTTTTCTTAAATATACAATACGGTTTATATTAACCAATTCCATTTCTTTTGAAACAAAATTAAGTATGAATTAGACAAACAGAGTAATTAAGAGTCAGGGTATGTGGAAAAGTAAGTGAAACTCTGGTTTTATCAGCTAAATTAAAGGGGATAATTAGAATCAGGTGTTTAAATAATTAGGTTAATCTTGAGGTGTGAGGTTGGGAGGCCCCATCCTATATAAAAATCTGAAACACATCATGCCAAGATCAAAATAAATCTCTGAGGACATCAGAAAAGCAGTTGTTGATGCTCATCTGTCTAGAAAGGGTTACAAAACCATTTCTAAGGATTTGGGACTCCAGCAATACACTGTCAGACAAATGGAGAAAGTTCAAGACCACAGTCACTCTACCCGGGAGCGGTCGTCCTACCAATATCTCTCCAAGAACAAACTGGCAAATCATCCAGGAAGTCACAAAGAACCCCAGAGTAACATCCAAGGATCTGCAGGCCACTCTTGCCTTCGCTAATGTGAGTGTTCATGACTCAACTATTAGAAAAAGACTGAACAAGAATGGTGTTCATGGAAGGATAGCCAGGAGGAAACCACTGCTCTCTAAAAAGAACATTGCTGCTGTCTGAAGTTCGCCAAAGAACACATAGATTATCCACAAGACTTCAGGAACAATGTTCTCTGGGCAGACGAGTCAAAGGTAGAACTTTGTGGCTTGAATGAGAAACGTTATGTTTGATAGAAACCAAAACTGCATTGGAAAAGAAGAACTTCATCCCAACCATCAAGCATGGTGGTGGGAGTGTGATGGTTTTAGCCTCCTTTGCTGCTTCAGGACCTGGGAGGCTTGCCATCATTGACACAACCATGAATTCTGCATCAGAAGATTCTAGAGGAGAATGTCAGGCCATCTGTCCGTGAACTGAAGCTGAACTGAAAGTGGGTCATGCAGCAAGGCAATGATCCTAAACATACAAGCAGATCAACAAAAGAATGGCTGCAGAAGAAGAAATTCCGCATTCGAGAATGGCCTAGTTAAAGTCTGAGACCTAAACATCATTGAAATGTTGTTGCAGGACCTAAAATGAGCTGTCCATGCAAGGAAGCCCTCAAATTTCACCTAGTTGAGGCAGTTCTGTATGGAAGAATGGGCCAAAATTCCTCAAACCCAATGTGAGAGACTGACCAGCAGTTACAGGAAACGCTTAGTTGAAGTTATTGCTATTCAAGGGGTACTGAATCTAAAGGTTCATATACGTTTCCACACATATTCAATGTTGAATCTTTTGTGGATAAATAAATGTAGAAAAAGTATAATGTTTTTGTTTAATTTGTTTGATCAGGATATCATGATCTATTATTAGGTGTTAGATTAAGATCTAATAACATTTTTGGCTTAAAATACGTGAAAATCCTAAGGGGTTCACAAACTTTTTTTCGCCATTAGTGAGAAATAATGTTATTGCATTTTTATTGTAAGATGCACCTTCATAAAGGTTGGAGACTCACAATGATGTGCTGCAGACACCTTTATTAATAACTCCAAGGCCCAGATTAATTAAATCTTCTTACCTACATCAGTTAACATTGTGTTAAGCTAAATTAACACTGGCTATTCCTAATGCAGTATTCACTGAAGCAGTGGTTACCTACACAATATCTCAAAGACCTGTTACAAGTACAGGTTTTTACAGGTGGCTCAATAATTTTGACTGCAACCTGTGCTCAAGCAGATATATCCTTGCCTTGCCTGTGTAAGGAATCCGCTCCACGGTTTACTGGTTGCCTTACCTTGCAGACCGGTGCAGTTCTGGATCAGCTCTCCTGAGGTTTGCTGCAGCCTGGATTCACTCATCAAAGCAATACACACTCCCTCTGGTATCTACTGCAGCTGTGCAGCCTATCACTGCAACCTATCCTTGCATTCATTCATTGGAGCAGTACCTTCACACCCCCCTCCGGGGATTGGCCAGCTGGCCTTTAAGTACTGTCTTCCCATAATGCTCCCTGCCGAGCATAGTCCTAACTGGATGTCTACTGTTTTGCCACAAGCCCTCGCTTGTTCTCCTATGCTGATACCAGGTTCCGCCCTGCGTCCTTCAGCTTCCTTCAAGCCGCTTGTTCTCCTATGCTGATACCAGGTTCCGCCCTGCGTCCTTCAGCTCCCTTCAAGCCGCTTGTTCTCCTATGCTGATACGGAGGTTCCGCCCTGCGTCTTTCAGCTTCCTTCAAGTTCCCGCTTGTTCTCCTGCGCTGAAGCAAAGGTATCCCCTATGTCTTCAGCTTCCTGCTTTCCTGCACTGAGGCAAAGGTATCCCCCGCGCTCTTCAGTCTCCTGATTCCTGCACTGTAGCGGAGGTTTCCCTGTGGATCTTCAGCTTCCTGGTTCCTGGGGCCTACTCTTTCCCTAATCTAGAGAGGCCGTGTCCTGGTTCCTGCGCTGTTACAGAGGATTCCCCAGCCGCTCAGGACTCTTGCGCTGTAGCACTGGTGCATCCGTGCAGCAAAGCGGTGTGCTATTCTGGTCTGCCTACCATCTCCTGTGACCAGTACCATGGGTCATGGTCGTCGCTCGCGCAGAGGCCAACCCCGCGCTCCTAAGCTGAAGCGGGGCTCTCCTGACTATCTGTTGCCGAACTCTTGCCTGAACAATGTTTATCCTGATGTCTCCTGTCCTGACCCTGGCTTCTACAACGACGACGCTGTCTTCTCCAATCCTGATCGTGCGACATATGACTACGAACTGCGCAATCCGGATCAGCCTGCGCGGTCTCAGGTCGGTGCTTTTACAACCCCACCTCAGCCTCGCGGTCCGGTCCTGGTTTGTGGCGAGCAGAACCCTGACAGTATGCTCGGCCCCACAAACTCGGACCGCCCTGTGGTGAGGGTTGGTAAGTTTCTGTCTGAAAGCCTGTCCCAGTTTGTAAACCAGTCCCAGTGTGAATACCAGTTTCTATGTGAGATATTACCCATGCTTGAGGATCTGATTGTGTTTGTAGGTTTAACCCCTTTGCAAAACAAATGCCGTAGTGATCTCATGATGAAGGTTTACCGCCTCCGGGACTTAAAACAATCGCTGGCCGCTTGTATTTGCTTTCCTGGTTACCCCTTAACTTGGGAAAATGTGTACCCTTTAGAATTGGACGACGCCCAAAAGGAACTCTCTTCCCTGGCCTTGTCTTTAGACATTTATATAGCAAAAGTGGACCCTCTCCACATGTTGGCTGATGCCCAAAAAACACTCCATATCCTTTCCATGACATTGGACATTTGCATAAAGGATCAGGATCCTCCCCTCGCCAGCTTCGCTGCCGCTTGGCTGTATCCCTGGTCTACCACGGATCCTTGCCCTGAGTGTATGGCCGGGTTCCCTGACACCAATGATATGTTTTCGTTAACCCCTGCCGATCAGTCCTGTGAGGTCCCCCTGGAGAATACATATGTTGCTCTACCCAGCACTAATGTTCTTGTATCAGAGAATAAGTCCCTTTGTTCCCCTATTTCTAACTCCGAATCTGTCACTCCAGCTCTTGAGGGTTTTCCAGCTTTAAACTCTGCTAGGCAGTCCTGTGCGCTTTCCCCGTCAGAGAAAGAATCCCTAAGTTCTGTTCCCAGGGTCATTTCTGTATTAACCCCTGAGGGGCAGCTCTCTGAGTCTCCTTTGATAATTCCCTGTTCTCTGCCAGCCACGGTCACGCCCCTAGCTCCAGAGGAGAGATCCCTTGTCTCTCCTAATACAGAGAAAAAATTTCCTGTGTTTTACTCTCAGGCACTGTCTGCATTAACCCCTGTAAATTCTTGCTGCCTCCAAGTTAATGCCTTCGTTTTAGCCTCAGAGAATGAGTCCACAAGTCAGACAGCAGAGGTTGCATTGAGGGATTCCTATAACCGTACGGAGTCCCTAGATATTCTTTGCTATAAATCCCCTGCTTCAGCTCAAGTTTCCGCAGCTTCGCCTCCGGAGACTTCGGCTAAAGTTCTGGTTCCTGATAAATGTAGTCAGGATTCAGGTTTTTCCCTAAGCTTGGTCGCAGAGTTCCTTCTCCCGGGTATTTCACTGAATCAGCCTGTCGCCCACATAGCGGTGATCCCTGCTTCAGCGCATAGTTCCCACATTATGGAGTCTGCAGTAATTTCTGGTTTCCCAGATATTCCTTACCAAATACCTACTTCAGAGACCAGTACAGTTATGATTAACCCCCGTGTACTGTCTGAGTTCTTCTCCTCTTTATGCTTAGGGTTAAAAGCATACAGTAGTCTGTATGTTCCTCCTAGGGTTCATATTGTGTTCCCAGGAATGTTTGCTGACACACGGTTTTCTCCCAAAAGTGACGCTTTTTCATATAGATTAGTAAAAAGCTTGCACACGGTTTCCCTTTTCGCTGAATTGTGTCTTACTAGTTTTGAGACTCTGAGAGGTAATGATTCTCCTTCTGATTCTGAAGCTCTTTCTACAATGAGTATCCTGTCTGGGGGTCCCCCTGATTTCTCTCTCCAGGCTAATCCTTTGGGGATCAGTATATCTCTGGTCACTCCCTTAGTACTGTCTGAGGTCACCATGCACATATTACAAGTCCTGGGGTTTAAATCTGAGCTATTTAGCTGTCCTGCCTTTGCTGAAACCCAGTCCCTCAGTACTGTGTCTAAATATGTCCCAGCAAACATGGGGTTACTCTGGGAGGAAATTAAAGCTCCTGTCTTAAAGGGTATTTTTTCTCACATGTCCAGCAAATCTAGAACCTCAGTAGTTGTTTCTAAGTCACTTATCAATACATCTGATTTTTTCTCTAATCAAACCCAGACACCCTCACTATCGGTTAGGAGTCCTGTGATCAGAGATTTTGCACTAGAAAACACACCTATTCATGTTTTTGACAGGTTAGGTACCCCTGTGGTTAGGGCCATTGCAGTTTCGGAAAAGACTCCTTGTACTCCTAAGGTGCCTGTCATTAAGAGTTTTCATAGTTCATACTTGCTGCTTGTTGATTCTCAAGGCTCTGTCACTGAGGTACAGACTTCAGCTTCTGATGTTAGCTTCCCTCCCACCACTACCCTGGCTCTGCCTTTTTCTCAAGCTACTGATTTGAAGATCCCAAGGACTATTCCTGATTCACTGACAATACTATCTCCCAATGAAGATTTCCCAGTATTGGAGAGCTCTACTGTTGTTTGCTTCTCTGCTCCTGCTAAACCATGGTTTTGTCCCTCGGAATTTTCGGTTGCCCCTGTTATTTCCTCTCACTTGGAAATACTCTGTATGTATCCCAAGATTTCAGTCCCTATGCCGGGTTTACTGCTTGCCTTGTCACCTTCCATACCAATACCGGGAGATGCTTCCAACCAGCCTATACCCTTACTAACCATTACCTGGGAGCCTTCTAGAGGAAAAATTTCTCGCAAATTTCAACATGCAGTGGTCAGCCAAGACTTTTTCTGTTACAAAGTTCCTCCTGGTGTATTCGATCAATTATCAGGGCCGCTGATCCTAGATTCAGGTTCCTTTATTAAAGACTGGGCTTCCTGTAGGGGTTCTTCTGCCGTTTCTGCTCTGGAACCCTCTGGTTCTTCACAACCCTGGATTTCCAAGTCATTTTGCGGGGCGAGCCATGTACCAAGGATGTTTCTTCTACTACTCTTATTTCTTAGAACTGTACTCACTAAAGAACTGCTCGTTTACGGATGCCCTTTCTACCTAAAGAATTTTAGGAACAACTCAATGTCCCCAAGGCCCATGGATGGTCCTGTCTGGCCACAGTTCTCACCGGGGGGTGGGGGTACACTAAGGACTAATCATGAGTCTCTGGAGTACGACTCTAACCCCAATCCTAGACTGTTCAGCAACAATTCCCGGTCCTCCAACTCTATGAGTGCTCATGTTCGCCCGGAGGTCTCGCGTGAAGGGGGGGGGTACTGTAAGGAATCCGCTCCACGGTTTACTGGTTGCCTTACCTTGCAGACCGGTGCAGTTCTGGATCAGCTCTCCTGAGGTTTGCTGCAGCCTGGATTCACTCATCAAAGCAATACACACTCCCTCTGGTATCTACTGCAGCTGTGCAGCCTATCACTGCAACCTATCCTTGCATTCATTCATTGGAGCAGTACCTTCACACCCCCCTCCGGGGATTGGCCCGCTGGCCTTTAAGTACTGTCTTCCCATAATGCTCCCTGCCGAGCATAGTCCTAACTGGATGTCTACTGTTTTGCCACAAGCCCTCGCTTGTTCTCCTATGCTGATACCAGGTTCCGCCCTGCGTCCTTCAGCTTCCTTCAAGCCGCTTGTTCTCCTATGCTGAAACCAGGTTCCGCCCTGCGTCCTTCAGCTCCCTTCAAGCCGCTTGTTCTCCTATGCTGATACGGAGGTTCCGCCCTGCGTCTTTCAGCTTCCTTCAAGTTCCCGCTTGTTCTCCTGCGCTGAAGCAAAGGTATCCCCTATGTCTTCAGCTTCCTGCTTTCCTGCACTGAGGCAAAGGTATCCCCCGCGCTCTTCAGTCTCCTGATTCCTGCACTGTAGCGGAGGTTTCCCTGTGGATCTTCAGCTTCCTGGTTCCTGGGGCCTACTCTTTCCCTAATATAGAGAGGCCGTGTCCTGGTTCCTGCGCTGTTACAGAGGATTCCCCAGCCGCTCAGGACTCTTGCGCTGGTGCACCCGTGCAGCAAAGCGGTGTGCTATTCTGGTCTGCCTACCATCTCCTGTGACCAGTACCATGGGTCATGGTCGTCGCTCGCGCAGAGGCCAACCCCGCGCTCCTAAGCTGAAGCGGGGCTCTCCTGACTATCTGTTGCCGAACTCTTGCCTGAACAATGTTTATCCTGATGTCTCCTGTCCTGACCCTGGCTTCTACAACGACGACGCTGTCTTCTCCAATCCTGATCCTGCGACATATGACTACGAACTGCGCAATCCGGATCAGCCTGCGCGGTCTCAGGTCGGTGCTTTTACAACCCCACCTCAGCCTCGCGGTCCGGTCCTGGTTTGTGGCGAGCAGAACCCTGACAGCCTGTTAGGAGTCCTTGAGGACTGGATTTGCTCCTATAAAAAGCATAGTGTTACTTATAATGGTCATTATTGTAAATGATATGCAAATAAGCTCATTACAACCTAAATTATATGCATTTCATATTCACTAAGCTCCACTGAGGTTAACGCTGTAAAAGAACGTTATGTTAATGAAGTCAAATTTACCTCTGGCGTTTCTCCCATCCAGACACTGAAATAGGGCTTTTACTAGAGGGGGAGGGGGGAGAAGAGAGAGGGAGGGGACGGCCAATTTAGGAAGGTGCCCATTAACATATATACTTCCAAATGGATTTATCGAGGGGTGCGCAAACTTTGTGCGCTGCGCCACCCCTGCCTGTCAGCCCTTGTGCTCACACCCAACCACACCTTACCTAAAATCCGGCATCAAATGACGTTGCAATGGCGACGAGTCACATGACCCCGGGGCGTCATTGGATGCTGCGTTGCCGAAGACAAGGTAGGAGACACTGCAGAGGCCTCACGGGATCCCCCGGCACTTAATTTAAATGCCGTGGGGAAGAGCGTGGGGCCTCTGCAGCTGCTGCGCCCCCCCAGAAAAAACTCGCACCCACCACTTTGCGCACCCATGGATTAATCTATACTCCACGTGGTGAGATAACTATGAACACGCCTGAGATACCTCCTGAAATAAGGTGATGTTAAGCTTATGCTAATAAGATCAATTACGGTTGTTATTTTTGCATATGATTACCTTGGGATAATAGGGCTTTAACGCAAGAAAAATAACAGCGTTCCTTTTTTTAGGTAATGTTATTTGCTCTGATTTAATGGAATCTAGGCACAAGGCAGTTACCTAGGCACTGAGACAAAAAAGTATTTTTTTTTTACATTTGCAGAGTTAGACGGTTGCCAGAAGAACTTAAGTCAAATTCTATTCGTATAGAGTGATAACTACATTTTCATAAAAGCAGCAATGCTGCTTTAAGTTATTTCTCAATTGGTGTGCAAAGCTTTTACAAACATTTAGTTGACCTCTCACTTTTGGTGTGATTCCTTTTTCTTTTCAGGGCACATCTGAACAACTGCAGGCAGTTACCAAAAGAGGTTAGCAGTGCACACTATCTGTAGCTACAACAGATGTTTCGAAACGGTTTAGACCAATAGAAATTCGAGTGGCTCTCCCAGTCTCTGTCTTTCACCCTCCCAGGGGCAAAAATGTGAGGGAAGCGGCTTTTCAATAAAGAAAAGCCAAATCCTAGTCCTGCCAGCAACGACTAGATTGTTATGTCATCATGCTGACAGCCTGAAATATTTCTATGGAAATTAAATATCCTCTTGTTGTAGGATATGTTTGCAATATGACTGCGAGTGGACTGAGAAGCTCTTCCCCAATATTAAAATCGGTATCAGCAATAATCAGATGCTTCTGTAAAAAGAAAAAGTTTTTTGCCAGCCTTAAGGGGATACTGTATGTGGATATGGAACACATTTTTTGAATCCCAGTGATATCTCATTTTAACCTTTGTCACAAAACCAAAATTACTGATACATTATACAGTATATCTGCCTGTAAGTTTACACATCTAGATATAAACTATAAGACAGGTATTACATTTCATCTGGTAAAACATATTTATATAAGGTATGGTTGCTATAAATGAGATTGTGCATAACATTTCACATCTAAAATATTAACCAGATTCACCATTCACATTGTAGATTTGATTGTACATACAGTATGAGGGCTATCAAATGCATAGAAAAGTTACCTGTGCTATGCTATGGGTCTATGCACATGTATGTACTTAAGTATGACACCAATCAACAGCATTGAAATCCATAATAATTTTGCAAGAGTGAGCTGTGTATGCCTGCAATCTTTCAATGAATCGCATGGAATAGTTGCACAGTTATTTTCAGTGAGCATGCACACATCATTATTGTTTCCTGTTTTCTTAGTTCTTCAGGGAAACGGAATACATTCCTAACAGGAGAAAAAAATGCGTGCGTGTACTGTCTCATGCTGCCTTCAATTAAAATGTTCTAGCTGCAAGTTCACAAGAGGGACAGCAGTGTTAACATTTATACACAGACCAATTGTTTGGGTGGGGGGATGGATAGAGGGGAAGGTGAATAAAAGCAGGTTCTATGTATAGCCATGGCTGGTCCAGACTATCTTTCTGCCTTCCTGTCACGTAAGTTCTGATAGCTACAGACAGTGATAGGATACCCTGTGGGGTTTACCCCTCTTTCCCCCCTCTTACGCAGCCTCCCTGAGTGGAAAGAGAGGAGGTGACACTGGGCCTGTGTTGCAGCCAATCATGGTGCAGACCTTGTGCCTTCCCCTTTCTGCATTAGGGAGGATGCATTCCAAATGATAGTCAGTCTGAGTTGGAGTTCATTCCCAGCCGGGAATGGAGAGGAGCTCAGCCCCTACTGGGGCTGAGGAGCTCAAGATCTGTGCATAGCATAAGGCCTCAACATTATCTGCTGGCTCGCACCATCCAGGGGTCTGGAACCCATTCTCCACAAGGATGCAAATGCTGTAATACCACCTGCAGTGGCTGCACCAAATACAGATCATTTTTATATACTTCTGACTAGGTCGCAGTCTATTGGACAGAAGTATAGGAGAAAAGACTGTCATGGTAGGGACTGCCTCCAGCTCTGCTGGAGTCTACTGTGACTGGAGGCACTGTCCCCAATGAAAAGAACATGAGGATCCCCTAAAGCCTGTCCAGTTCTCCACAACATCACGGAAGCTCATCTCTCCAGGACCCTCACAGGTAACCATCACCACACGGACCTGTAGCCTAGGCAAAATCTCCAGAGGGGGGGGGGGGGGGGGTTGCAGTGCTACAAATGTGTAACAAAAGACATTTAGAACCCCAAAGTTATTTTATATTACTCCAAGTCTCTTACACAGTTAAAAAGATACACTCATCCCGATTAGAGACGGGAAACTTTTTTGTGCGGATTTAAATCAGCCCTGGATCGTCCGGTTCCTCTGCCACGAGGATTTCTGCGGGTCAGGCCAAAAAAGGACGATTCGTAATGGCAATTTAAAATGACCTATTCAAAATATTAGGAAAATATATATATGTAGCCCATCTTTATTTCCCATGGTGTCTTAGTATGGAGATACTGCCTGGGCCCGCCTCCGCCTCTTGTTGATACATCCCCCTGAATTGGAAGTAGAGCTCCTCTCCACTTTTGGTAGTTCTGAAAGTGCCAAGTTCTAGGGTGTGCAGGCCCCCTTACTATAAACAACTTGGGACCTTCAAGGCTTTCAGCGATCTGCTCTGATCCTGTGATGGAGCTCATCTCAAATCAGGAAGCGGACCCACAGGGCTGAGGTATGGATGCAAATAAACCGATCAGAGCCCAGGGACAGAGTCCTGCATGAGTATCCGTAGTCGGTAAGCAGGCAGGGGTCAGGGCTGGCGGCAGAGTTCAAAGTCCAGGAGACAGGCAGAGGTCAGGGCTGGCGGCCGTGTTGCAAAGTCCAGAAGACAGGCAGAGGTCAAGGCAGGCAGAAAGCAGCGAGGTCGGGGTCACGGTCCGGGGTCAGCAACAGGGGAATCAAAACAGGCAAAAGGGTAAAGCGTGACTGCAAAGACCAACAAGAGCTGCAAACGTAATAAGTTTGCTCGGCGACTCCCACTAGTAACTACAGCCTTATATAGCAGGCAGCCAGTACCCATGACGCTCCGGGGTCACGTGACATCTGGTAATTTGAAGCCTGTGACGTCACGCCACCTGACCCCGCTGCGTCATTTGACGCTGCAATGCCATGGAGACGTGTCACAAGCGTCTGAATCATGGTAAGTTTTCTTGTTGCAGAGGCCTCATGCGATCCCACGGCATTAATTTAAATGCCTTGGGGAACAGAGCAAGACTTATGCGACGGCACACGCCCCCCCAGACAAATCGTCCCCCAGTTTGCGCACCGCTGATCTAGGGTATAGAGGTCCGTATAGAATTTAGCAAATTCCTCTGCTATCTTAGAGGGATTGTATGTCACTTCTCCTCCTTTAATTCTAATGGCAGGGACCAAAGTTCTTGACCTAATCCCTCTGAGTTTATTTGCCAGCAGACGGTCAGCCTTATCTCCTTTATCATAATACATTTGTTTAGTCTACTTCAGGGTCTTCTTTACCCCTTCTAATTGTAAGCTCTTGAGTTCTACTCTTGCCTGACTTCAAATTTTATAGCCTTTCCTTGACGGATTTTTTTTTTGCGACTATTCTAACGGTACAATTTTTTCTGTTAAAATGTTTTGTTTCTCTATTTTTATCCTATTTCTGTACGTTGCTATTGAAATAAGCTGTCCTCTAATCGTGGCCTTATGTGCTTCCCATAATACTGCTGTTGATTCTACAGACCCGTTATTAATATGGAGATAATTTTTAAGCGACTCTCCAATTTGAGTGCTAATCTCTAGGTAGTTTAATAGTGAGACGTTCATCCTCCAATGGAATGATCGCATCCTAATAAATGGGAGATCTAGCAAGATCGCCACGGGGGCGTGGTCTGACCATGTAATAGGCCATATATCTGAGTGGACCAATACTTCCAAGATACTTGGGGAAACAAATATATTATCAATTCTCGAATACGAATCATGTGGGGGCAAGTAAAAAGAATAGTCCCTCTGTCCTTTATGTGGGCAGTCTAAATTTATTTTGCTACACTGTAGGTCATTGTCAAGTGTGGGTGTTCTGAGTGGCTGAACTTGTCCATGTCTGGATCTGGTACCATATTAAAATCACCTCTCAGGATCAGTTGCTGATCTCTATTTTCCCCCAGAGATTCCAATGTTTCTCTTAAAAAATCAATTTAACCCTCGTTGGGAGCGTAACTATTTACTAGCGTAATCTGTTGGCCTGGGAGGAGCCCGTGGACCACCAGGGACCTCCCTCCTTTATCCCTTTTGATCTCCAGTGTCTGGAACAGAACACCTTGAGTTATCAATATCGCAACCTCCCTTTTCTTACTTGTAAAAGACGAGTAGAATGCTATAGGGTAAGTGCCACTGAAAGGATTTGGGGGCTCCTAGGTGTCAAAATGTGTCTCTTGTAGAAAAACAATATTTGCTTTCAGATTCCTAAATTCTTTTAGGGTTAATCTGCGCTTACCATTGCTATTAAGGCCTTTAACATTCATGGATACTAACTTCAATGGCACTTGACTAGTTATTCCCAATATCGTGCCTCTCTCTCTCATGTGAAAGTTGTGAATGAAAATGATTGATGTTTGTGGGGGACAGGTGGGTGTAGGAAAAAAAATAAAGGAACTTTCCCTCTCCGGGAATTTTGATACTTACAAAAAAAAGAACACCAAAAACAAAAATGAAACTACAAAAAAAAAAAATGTGTGTAACCAGCCTCTCATCCGTAATTTGCGGCCAGGCCCTATTTGGCTTGGCGGGCATATGGCCCTACTGGGGGTGACCTGATGTCGGGCATACAGGGCTTCTTCCCACCCCACGCACCCCGCCTTCCTCTATTCTCAGTCCCTTGATCGCACCTGAATCCTGGCCGTAGCAGGGTCTTGCAAACAGCACAATCGTCATTTTTATTTCACCAATCAGCAGACCAACTTCCAAGATATAGATGGTCAACTCAAAAACTCTGATGAAACAGTCCCTACAAAAGTTATAAGGTATAAAAAAGAAGAAAAAGGGGGAGAAAAAAAAACAGAGGGGAAGCAAACATGGTTATAGAATCGGCGTAGATTTCTCACTATCATCGTATATAGACGGAACGTCTATTGGAGAAAGCAGCCGTGGATTTCAGTTAAATCTTCCAAAGTTTTAGAGAAACACAGAAGAGTGGTTTTACTGGAGACTCTCAAAGGCACAGACGGTCTTGGGTCTTTTATTTCCTGCACACTCAGCCGATCGATTATCGTCTGCGTCGTCACCACAAGGTCTTTGTCGTTGGCCCGCTCCATACTTGGGGGTCAGACCCGACGCCGATTGAAAGGATGCTGATTGTTCAGGGTACCGGATCGAAATCTGTCTGCCATCATGGTGGACTACAAGGCGGAATGGAAAAGTCCTTCGGTAGCGAATACCCTTTTCTTGAAGTACCGCTATTACTGATCATAGCCCTCTCCTCCTTTCAATTGTCATCCTGGACAGATCCTAGAAGATCTGGATAGAGCTGTTTGCAAATTCAATTGAGCCACTGTTTCTGCAACCTTTTATAATCTTTTCCATGGTTGCATATTGGTGGAGTCTTAGGACCACATCTCTGCTTCTTTTGGGATCATCAAATCTCGGTCCAAGGGCTCTGTGTGCTCTATCCATCAGAAGATCGCCGTCCTGTAGCTGAGGGTCAATTGACATAAACAGTCTCTTAAGATATGGCTGGAGGGCTTCCGCCGACCCCGACTCAGGGGCATGTCGGATTTGCAAATTCTGCCTTCGCTCCCTGCTCTCCATATCGTCCATTCCGTCCCTCATAGCTCTTATCTCATCATTAAGACGCTGGACCTCGTTGTCAGTATTTACTTCATTTTGTAGGGAAATGTCCATCTTATTTTCAAGCTCCATAGTTCTTTTAGCTAATACAGAGACTTCTGTTTTAAATTCTCTTACGGCTCTATCCAGAGCTGGCGGAAAACTTGCTTGCATTTCTTTAAGCATGTTCAGGAGGTCCTGTTTAGTAATCACTGTCTCCCTCTGTCATAGTCAAATCTCTGTCAGTGGCAGCTCCAATCACTGCCTCCTCCTGCCGAGGCCCTCTCTGGCTGATTTCTTAGTGTGGCTTTTCTGTTAGGGATATCCCCCTCAAGATCCGTTACTTGCCTTTCTCCCTTGTTATTGCCTGCAGGCACGTGTTCCTGTGTGCTCAGCGGCGCCAGCTTTGTTTTTTCTTTTCTCTGGTGCTGCTTGCTGTCCCCGGCTGAAACGGGAGATCCGGGGTTCCCGGCTTCGGTGTCTTCTTCCCCGCCAGTTCCTGGTCAGATGTCTCGCGGGGATAAACGAAGCAGCGATCGGGGAATTTTAACTAATTTTCCAAGCGGGGTGCACCGGAGCTTCCCTAGCTTGCGTGCAACCGCATTGACGTCAAGCGCGGGCCCCCCTTCAACCCCATTTATATGAATAAAGCTGAAATCTTCTCGAGAAAGATGAAGATGGCTTCATAGCATATTGAATAGAGGTTTCCTGCTTCTTTTCAGGCTTTGCTATACCCTGAAGCCAAAAAGTGGGTCAATATAGTTATCTGTACAGCAAATATCAGCCTACTTTTCCCTTTTTTCCTGGTTGGCGAGCCTCTACATTTCTCAGACAATTGCATGCAATGTTTAAATTTGTTAGAATGCAAACATCTTCTGGTTACTCCATTATGGGGCTGACTTACACCTCAGTACTGCAGTCATCAGGTAGCTGTTAAGCTGGCTCCTTCTTTTCTACGTAATGAAAAAGAATTCAGAGACAGACACTAGGCTCAAGTTCCCTCGTTCCTTCATTTGTTTACCCAGATCTGCTTTACTGTGATGTGGATTGATGTGATTACCGCTTGCTGTAGGACTGAAGTATGCTGCATAGCAACGGCAAGGATTTGCAGGATCAGGTACTATGGGATGGTCAATATGTTCAACACAGAGGCACAAAAGCTCTAAATTAAAAAGGCAAATGTTGCATTCCACTCTACACACTTTTTAAAACTTTAATTGGGAAGTCTACCGCTTTGACAAGCAAAATGTTCCCATTCTCTGGCTGTTTAACAGTGGAAGTACTTACCACATTTCCACAAGTCCCCCTTATGTAATCACAAGCACAACCCCCATTTCTTTCATAGGGGGCAGATTTATAAACGCCAGTAGAAGTTAGCACACCCTGTCTGGCATTAACTCCTATAAATCTGCATGAGAGTTTTTGCCAGATCGGGTGTCATTTTGTTCACTCGATAACCATTATTTGATGTAAGCAGAGTCCCATTTATTCAGTAAAAAATGTAAATTTTGGTTACAAATTTGTGTTTTCTAGTCAGATGCTTCAATTCTCCAATACTTTTTGATTCTGGAGAAACGTTTTTCCTCTGCTTTTCCGTGAACTTTATGCTGCTTTAAAACGCATATCTGATCACTGTAAAATGGAAATCAGCACTGCTCCCTTAGCTAGAAATGAGTCCTAAACGAGCACCTAAATAACTCAACAACTAATTAGGATTGCACATTTAATTACTGCCAAGCTATAGTAACTGTATAATTTTATTCCAGTTCTGCATATTTTTTTTTTGTATGTTTACCCCAGTCTATTGTGAATTTATTTCTACAAGAGAGAGACTTTAAAACAGGACGAGATATTGTGTTAGTTTAATGTATCTTTCAATTCACAGCTTACTAGCATCTTAGATGTACGTACATCAGATTGACCCATTTTATATTAAATTCAAATATAAGTATGTAATGCATTTCAAAGATAAGTATATTCTCTGCTTTCTAAAGAACGTGAAAGTCATGACATGAAGTACTGTAGGTCAACGGTGCGCAAACTGGGGGCGTGAGATTTTTGTTGGGGGGGCGCGGGCGATTGCAGAGGTCCCGCGCTCTTCCCCAAGGCATTTCAATTAAATGCCGGGGACCGCGCGAGGCCTCTGCAACCTCTACTTACTGAGGTTCAGCCGGCTGCAGGATGCGTGACCATGGCAACGCGACGTCAAATGACGCCGCGTGTCACGTGACGTCGCGTGTCACGTGACGTCACACGACCCTGCGCGAGGTAAGGAGGGGGGCACATCAAAGGACGAGAGCCGGCAGGGGGGGAGCACCAAAAAAACTTTGCGCACCCCAGCTGTAGGTGTAGTTCATATTTTTCTTTTTGCAATACTGCAAACTTTTGCAACAAAGCCCTAGCCAAATGGTCATTAGCTCATAATTTAAAACAGGATTTAGTAAAATGAACAGGGTTTCCTCTACACCTCCCGCCTTCCCTGTGTCCTAGCAACCAGAATTATGAATGGAATAGACCTGATGAGGTAAGAGAGGCCCTTCCTCACAGTGCTGGAATTTTTTTTATTACATTCCTACGATGAAGCTCAAGTTGAATCACCCTGTTTAAAATACAATAAATATTTGTCCTAAAATAACATAGCTTGCCCCATCATGCGTTAGAAAGAAAAGAGGGGGGGGGGGGGTAAAGACTACACGTCATTTTAAGCGGCAATCATGCTTATAAAAACAGTACTTCTTGAGTGTACTTGAAAAAACATACAGTAGCAGTAATATTGGTTCAATAGTTATTTCTTTAACAAAACCAAGCAATGCTTGCTTGGGTGTTGTATTAGCTCAAGCAATGTTTTTCTCCTGAACCCTGACCCTCGGGTGCAATAAAGCCCCACTAATTAATTATTAAAGTTTTCTAACAGCCAGTGCTTCGTGTATTAGGTTTCATTTTATTCTCATTACCCGTTCCCTGTAGAATGGTAAAGGACAGCATGTAATTATAAAATGGCCCTCTCTGCCCCGGAGATTCCTGCCGTCCTAATAATTTGAAGATAAATAACAATGTATTTTCTCTTGTGCTAAAATAGGGAAGGGGATTATTTTGAAAGAAACTACAGCTCAATGTCATTTACAGGGGCGCGCTAACTTTTTTTGCTGCGCCCCCAAGTGCCTGCTCTCCTCCTTGGTGCACCCTCTCTCTATACCTCGTGTGGCGGGGTGGTGTCACGTTACGTGACCCGCATCGTCATTTGACGCCACGTTACCGTGGCAACCGTGATGTCACATGACCCTGCTGCGTCATTTGCCGCCGCGTTGCCATGGTAACGCGTCATGGAGCCGGCTCAACCTCGGTAAGTAGAGAAGTAGAGGTTGCAGAGGCCTGGCGCGATCCCCCGGCATTTAATTGAAATGCCTGGGGGGAGAGCACATGACCACTGCAACTGTCCGCCCCCCCCCCCAAAAAACCTCGCTCCCCCCAGTTTGCACACCACTGCTCTAGCAGACAAAATTGGGCTGTTTATATTGATTCTGTTTTTTGATATCTATTTTTGGGAAAATCAGTGTTTATTGTTTTCGGTTTTTCGAGTTTTAATATTTTTAAAACAAATCAATGTTAACAATGAAAGAAATTCAAACACATTTAAAGTTGGTGTTTATCTGTGCACTTTTTTCTTGAATCTATACCCCGCTTGTGTTGCCTTTGTTTCCTACCTGTGACACAGCTGCTGCAAGAGGTGGAGCCTAAAAGGAAACTATGCTTAATTTGTTATAGTTTTTAACGGAAGTGCACGATAATCAGTTGGTGGTGTTTTTCCGATGAAAGCCTAAAACCAGAATCCTTAGTTATAAATATGCAAATCCAAACATGGTATGCTCCTTTTGTGAAATTATGATCCGTGAAGCACTTGATTTTTTAACTTAATATCTTTCATCTTGCATATTTATATCCTGTTGAAGTCACATATTTTGCTGCAAATAAAGATCATGTTTGTAATCTCAGTAGTCAATAGAACTTTGATTTGGCTCCCGAATCTTCTTCTAATCTTCTTTTGTGTCCATTTTTCAATGACCCTACATTAATCACAGGATAATAACAGAAATCTATTTTTGAAGTGAAACTTGCCTTGCAGTAAATAAAGTTGATGGAGATGGAAGTCACTGGTGACGGAAGTGACGTCACTGCTGCAGAAGAGGCCGTCAGTGTTGCCAGCTTCCACCAGGAGGAGTCACCGGAGAGGAGGAAGGCAGGGCTGGAGACACACACACACTTGTGGGGGGGCACTCACTCATAGCGCCGGGGGGGGGGGGTGAGGGGGGTACAGGCCGCTCCGGGCCATTCACTCACAATGCCAGTGGGGTGAGGGGAAACGGGGGAGGATTGCTCTGGGCCACTCACGGCACTTTCTGCTCCGGGCCACTCACTGTGCCGGGGAGAGACTGGGGGGGGCGGGCTGCTCCAGACCACTCACAGCGCCGGGCGGGCTGATCCCGGCCTCTCACTGCGCCAAGGGAGGGCTGCCCGGGCGACTCACTCACACATACTGCGACACTGAGAGAGGGGGGGGGGGGGGCGGGCTGCTCACTGCGCTGGGGGAGAGATGGGGGCGCTGATCATGGGCGACTCGGACAGACCCACCCATGTCAGTCAAGGTCAGTAAGTCAGTCACCCACCCAGGTCAGTAAGCCAGTCACCCACCCAGGTCAGTCAGTCACCCACCCAGGTCAGTCAGTCACCCACCCAGGTCAGTAAGTCAGTCACCCAAGGTCAGTAAGTCAGTCAGTCAACGTCAGTCATTCACCCACCCAGGTCAGTCACCCACCCACATCAGTAAGTCACCCACCCACCCAGGTTAGTAAGTCACCCACCCAGGTTAGTCACCCACACACAATGTCAAAAACTGTCACCCTGTCACCCACACACCCTGTCACCAAACCAACACTGTCACACTGTCACTCACCCACACAGTCACGCACCCTGTCACGCACACACAGACACAAACATGAGGAATTCACAGTTACTATAAATATAGAAGTGCAAATAGCTAAAACAGGGTGTGTGCAGAGCACGCATGTTCTAAGTGAAACTTTGCGTTTTGCCACTGAAATTATGTTTTGATTTTTTATGAAAAACAGCACCATCACAAAACAGTTTCTGTGACAAAGCAGACACCCCAAAGTGCCAATAAACATGACCAAAAGGGCTATATTGTTGTATTGATGCTTTTCGGTTAAAGCAGCAGTCCCGCCAAACTTTGACATTTATTTAATTTAATTATTGCAATGGGTAGGTCCTACAGAGCTGACCACTGGTTATGGAGAAATTCACTTTTATATTTGCAGGACAAATGGAAAAAAGGTCACCCAGTAGGAAGCCACTATATAATGTCCCAATGACATTGCAGCTTCCTATAGGCTAATAGGAGTAAGGCTGATCCTGCAGCCATTTTAATTTTCCAGAAAGGAAAAATAAGCAGCAAATACAAAGGTAAATTTCTCTAGAACTGGAGAGCTAATAGAGTTGCCAGATAGCCTCTCCAAAAATACTGGACACAATGGTGAAAGGTGCGACGTGTTTGAGAAAAGTGTGTGGCCACCTGAGTCTTGAGTCGAGGGGTTGGGTTTGCCGCCCAGGTCAAAATTTGTCAGCCAGCCCCTGGGCCAAGTAGATGAGGAAACAGCATTGAGCGGAGGTGTGTTTTCTGTGGCTGTCCTGTGTGGGTGAGAATGAAAGGTAGGTGGGAGAGGATGATGGGAGGGGGGTGAGACAGGATATGGGGAGGGGGTGAGAGAGGACGAGAGGAAGGGGGGGTGAGAGAGGATGAGGGGAAGGGGGGGTGAGAGAGGATATGGGGAGGGGGTGAGAGAGGATGAGGGGTGGGGGGGTGAAAGGATGGGGGGGGTGAGAGATGATAGGGGAGGGGGGTGAGAGAAGATAGGAGGAGGGGGGTGAGAGAGGATATGGGGAGGAGGGTGAAATTGGATAGAGGGCGGAGGTGAGAGGATGAAGAGGGGTGCAATAATCTTGGAATTTGTGGAAGAGGAGCATTAAGATCAGTATTGCTCACCATGGACCTGTATGACTGCAGGTATGTTATTTATAAATGATCTGACCGTTATGTTATTTTTTCTAAATTTCACTCCAAGTATGCACCAATTTGCACCATTCAATATTCTATTTTGTAAAAAAATTCTAGGGAGGGGTCTGGGGACAGAGAGCCCTTACCAGAATTTTTATTAAGAAATAGAATATGAAATGGTGCAAATTAGTGCAAACATGGAGTAAATTTTTTTAAAATTATTTAACGGTCAGATAATTTATAAAGAACATACCTGCAGTCATACAGATCCATGGCGAGCAATACTAATCTTAATGCTCTTCTTCCACAAATTCCTCCTCTCTCACCACACCCTCATCCTCTCACTCCCCCCCTCTTTACCTCACATTCTCACCCGTAATTCTCACCCGAGGAAGCTGCCCTAGCAACAGCCCTGCTCTCTCCGTGTTCGGGAGAAATCTCGCTCAGGTTACTACATCCAGAGAGGTAATACAAGACACATACATATCCGGTATTACCTCTAATTTAAGCAGGAACAAAGTATGCAAAAAAATGCACAAAGCAGCGCACTGCCCAGGGAGACAGGTTTATAAAAATAGAAAAATATTTATTGTCTATCACACATGACAAACAAGGAGGAGGATCCACACCTCCTTGTATGTCATGTGTGATAGACAATAAATATTTTTTTATTTTTATAAACCTGTCTCCCTGGGCAGTGCGCTGCTTTGTGCATTTTTTTGCATATTTTGTTCCTGTTTGGATTTGAATCTGCGGCTGTACACGCCCACAAAGAATCCAGTTGGCTCTAGGAGTGGGTAAGAGACTTGGAAGATTTATTTAATCTATATGGACGCCATCATTCCTACAGAATTTGGTGAGTTTTGGACTTTTATTAAACAGCTATCTCCAATGAGGTGCAGCGAAGTGAGTATATCATCATCTTTTCTGTTACCTTCAGGAGAGTTATGCATTATTGAATTTGTTCACTTACCTAGTAGTACACCCATTCCATAGTTGAGCCATAATCTTCATTTATTACTTACGGATAGAAGATAACATTCCAGGACTGTTGGATCACCCATTATCCTCATATGTTGAACTATTTACCTCTAATTTATACAGGATAGTTTGGTTCAATACTGCACACCTGGCAACCCTAAGAGCTAAATATAGCGTAATTCAAAATCTGATTTCTGTATTTAATTATCATGTGTTCCATGGAACACTGCGTATGTCCATGGTAAGCGCTTACTCGCTGAACCGTGCTGACGCTCGCTCCCGCTCAGCACTGAGCCCCTACAACCACAATTAGAGCGGCTTTAGTAGGGGCTCGCCTACGCTTCCGCAAGCGCGCGGAAGCGTTGGTCTTACCAGAATTTAACATTTCCCCGCTTGCCGGCGCACAGGGACGGTCACGTGAGCGGTTCGCCCAATGAGGGCGAACGAGCTCCGTGACGTCACTGGCCCGCCCCCGGCCCGCCCCCTAACGGCGCACAGGGAAAGCAACCGCAAGGCCAGGGAAAGCACCCGCTTTCCCTGATCCTCAGCGCGCCTCAGCACGCCAGTGGGAACCCTGGCCGAGGCCTTAGGCTGAGTCCCCGCTAGCGCTGAGCGGGCTGAGCTTGCGGCGGTTACTTACATATATAGATATATGTAAGTCCCCGCTCACGCGGTGCACACGGCGCTCGAGGCGCTCGTGCGCAGGCACACATGCTCATCCGTGATTGGTGCTTTGGTAAACAAAAAACTATACTTACCCGCGCGGTCAACTACCCGCAATGCTCCCCCCTCCCCCGTGCGCGCACGTACAAGCAGGACACCCGGCGCTTATGCTTGGAGCGCTCTCCAAGCATGAGCGCTCTCAGCGCTAGCGGGGACTTAGCCTTATGTGATGTATTGTAAATACAAATATCATTTGTGAGCACATTCACATGTCTCACTCAGGTCTGCACCCCTGCTTTTCTTCATTATCTCTAAGCATACAGTGCTTCCACTGCAGCCAGGGATTCTGGGAAATGACATGCAAATGAGCACACAGTGTCACCTTTTACTGGCTGCAGTGGACGCATTGTATGCTATGACATAATGGTGAAAAGCAGGGTTACAGAGTCAGACGTGAATGTGCTCACAAGTTATACAGCTCAAACCCGTTATAACGTGATCCGTTACAACGCGAATCCGCTTATAACGCGATATAAGCATGGCTCCCTATTTTCGTATTTATGAATACTTTACAACACGATTATTGGTATCTTAAATACTTTATTGTACAATTCATACAATTGTACATTATTTCTAACGCGATCCACTTATAATGCGATGTGATTCTTTGGACCTCAAGCACAGCGTTATTAGGGGGTTGAGCTGTATTTTTATTTGCTGTACGGTGTATGGTGGAAGGGTTTTGTCACTTTTTTAACCACCATAACTTATATAGTGTGATGTATTGTAGGATATGATTAATAAGTTTAATAAACACAAGCACTCCTGAACTAAACAGCGGACTCATGACTTTTGGGTCTTTAATCTTTGTTGTGCAGCCATTGAGTTCCAAAGCTCAATAACTCTCTGCATCTCAAAATCTGGAATTGAAAGGGAGTTATAATCCACCTACAGTATGAGGTATAAGGATCTGCTCTGAGCTCCTCTTATGCAGATGATAACTATCTACTAAAATGACAAAGAAAACAAGGGGCGTTAGTGAGCACATGGAGTGCTGTGCAAATAGCTCAGAGAGGAGGGGACTAAGGGCAGTGACTTATTGCAGGGGTGCGCAAACTTGGAGGTATAATATTTGGGGGGGGGGGGGCAGAACACGTGGGCAGTTGCAGAGGTCCTGCGCTCTTCCCCAAGGCATTTCAATTAAATTCCGGTGGACAGCGGGAGGCCTCTGCAACCTCTATTTACCGAGATTCAGACAGCTTCAGGACGCGTTCCCATGGCAATGTGGTGGCATGTGACGTTACACCACATGACGCCACTTTGCCATGGGAACATGATGTCAAATGACACCGCGGGTTACGTGATGTCATTTGATGCCGTACCGAGGTAAGGGGGCGCGAGAACAGAGGACAGCAGGCAGGGAGGCACAGCAACAAAAGTTTGCGCTCCCCTGACTTATTTGATACGACCCTAAGTGAAGTGGAAACTTCTTTGTAGCATGATAGGTAATGTTCCTGAAGGTATCTAACAGATGAGAATAGCTACAAGTTTATCGCTATACGCTCCAATTTAAGCTATAACTTGATGCAGTCATCAACAGTGCCTCAAGGCATAAATACACGCCTAAGTATGCCTATGAATATAGGGCTGGCAGGCATTAGTACAGTACCTGAAAACTGAAGATTGGCACACAAAATTGTATATCCACAAACAAGCAGCTAATTATGTGGTATCGGGTGGCAGTCATGTTACAGTATGCAGATAGCTGTATTAGTAATTTAGCATGAGAGACTGAGTAGGGTGACTATATCACTAAAATGCTCATGTATTAGTGTGAGATTACTCTATCTTGGAGGCATTGATACAATTAGTGGATCTATTATCACAACAACTAATTAAGCAGCAACACCTAAATTGCCATATATTTGTTACTAGAGGAATATTACTCCTCCTTTGCAAGACTAAAATACTGCAGGATATGAATTAAACTGTGACTGCTAACAAAGGTTTAGCTACTCCACTAGCACATGACCCCAAAACAATAGATTTCCAAGTTATGGTTACGCTACCACAGTATGTTTTATGTAGCTTCTTTTATATTAAGTTGTATGTACCGTCCTAATTTGGCTTCTTCACTTCTCAGTGATTTAGTGCTCAGGGATATATTGACTACCCCTGAGTTTTAGTAAAATACGTCAATGCTATATATTGGACCCATTCAGACATGAGATACTGGGCACTGATACTGTTGTCTAAATTTAGCATAGGTTGAACTTGATGGACGGAAGTCTTTTTTCAACCTCATCTACTATGTAACTATGTAACTATGTAACTATGTAAGGAATATATGAACATATTAATGACATTCCATTGGAAGTAGATATATGGATTACAAAGGGTACAAACTAAAGAAGCGGCTAAACTAGCATTTTTTTAAATATATATATATATATGCTAAATCTTATGTGTATGTGGTTAAAGGAATTGGCCATTGAACTTTAAATACCAAGTCCCTCTTTACAAAAATTATTTTATGCTATTTACTATTAAAAGGCTTTTGTTTCTACACTATTTACTGTGAGTGCATTCATTAGGGAACTTTTGTCTATGTTTCTATGAGTATATATTATATCCCTATTTGCACCATAGTGGTATATCACTACTTGTTTTTTCATTATTGGGCTGATGCAGGCGTTCTCCCTTCTTTTCCATACCCCATTATTATAGCAAGATAGGAAGTAGTGAATATTTTTGTCAATATATCAAGCTTACAGTATGTTGTTTTTACTACAGGTTCAGCTTCCTTTTCATTAACAAAATGATTTTTTTAGTCACAAAGGAATGTATCTGAAATAAAAGCAGAATAAAAGAGAACATCACTTTTGTACTAAGCACGGGAATTGACTCTAAAACAGGATACTTTATATGTCAGTACTTTGTATTATTTTGAAGTTGCTCTGCTTTGCTTACAAACCGATTATAGAAGGTGTTACAAGGGGATGAGTAGGCAGGTGATAGGAGAGGAGTAAGTGAACACATAGCACGTAATGTTTCCTGAGGTCTCCATGTTTTATGCATTGCTTTATACAGTATGTGTTAGAAGATATATATCCAGTCTAAGAAACGAAGAAATGTATAATAATATATACATACTATTATATGTAAACATACATAATATATATAATACAAAAAAAATCTTATGTTTGGATCTGGCAGAATTGTTTCATTCACATTGACACTTTGTGGTCTATTCATTAAATATGAAATGTCGATTGCTATTGATCATTTCACCGTCACAGAGTTTAGTTAACAGGCCTTATAGACTCAAGTAAAGTTCTCCTAAATACGTAAAATGGTCCAACTATTCAAGCCACGTGGTATTTGCATATCACTGAGTTTCAGCTTTGAGTGTACTGGACTAATGCTGAGAAGGATTTCTAACAATGAGAAACACAGAAATGTACATAATTAGATTATGATGGGAGTGGCAAAAAGAAGAGTATCTCTAATATTAAGCAAGTAGTATATGCAAGTTATTTCACCTTAAAAATGAAATTGAAAAAGGACCACGAGTGCTACAGTACAGTATGCTTCTGATTTGCTTTTCTGAATCTGAATAATTTACCAATAAATAATCTAGTATTTTTACTTTAATGAGCTGCCCAATTGCTTACAAACAGCACCTCAGCAACTTAGAGAACCTTGCTTAAACAAAATCTATATTTATATGATTACATTTCCTATGGGTGTAGGAAGATATAATTAATGGATTTCCCTTGCCCTCTAATGCAGCCATTTGGCAATTAAACCATGGAATATCAAATAAATGTTGATGTATTTAGTAATAAATTTGTCAAACAGTGCCGCATATGAGTTCCCCTTATTTTATTAATTATGATTATTTTTAAATTCATCACTAATCATTCAGTTTGGGAGTCTGAGTGATATTATTTGGGTTTCTTTCTCTCGTTGAATTATTAGGAGTTAATAAATAAATTCTTGTTATTGGCTCCTTTCTGACATCATACCCTTTCATGGCATCCAAATTGGCTATTATAAACAATTTGGATCTTATGGCTGAGATGAAAGTCAACTTCAAGCATTCTTTCACTACTGTAAAAAGCTAAATGCCTGTAGCTTCTACACAGACCACAAAAATACTGTACAAGTGGAGACCTCATAGTATTAAAGAATCCTCACACAACGTTTAATTTTCTACAAATGTCATTAAAATAACCACTTCTATAAAAAAGATTGCATGATTTTGCAAATATTGTATGTTAGATAAAAGCAGAGAAAGGAACAGTAAAAAAAATGAACATGGCATATCTCCTCTGGTATGTCCATCCCCTCAATATCCGACCATCCCCCACCTTTAAAGAGGCAATCCAAGCAGCTTAAATGTATTCATTTTTTTAAATGAAAAGAAAACATGTTTTTTTTTAATTATATGCAGCATGTGATTACGTATATTGAAAACCAATTACCTAAGCTGCCAATCGATTGGTTCTCCCGTGATCAGCAAAATCCTACTTCCCAGGGTTCACTAAATGGCTGTCTTTCAGTTTCAAATCAATCGTTCAGTCAGTGCGCTTATAGTGCTGGCGACGGCAACATTGCATCAAAACAAATGCATTGCCACCGTTGCGTGCGCTTATAGTATGCGCGACGCAACGGTGCGACAGAGCGACGGCTTGGTCGCGATCGCTGGAAGTCATCTCAATTTGATTTTTCCAGCGACCACAGCCTGACATCACCGTCGCGTCGCGGGCACTATAAGCGTAGCCTTAGGCGACGTCGACGTCAGGCTGCGGTCGCTGAAAAAATCAAATTGAGAAGACTTCCAAGCTGTCGCACCATCGCGTCGCGCTTACTATAAGCGCACACGATGGCGGCAATGCATTTGTTTTGACGCGAGGCCGCGTAGCTGTCACCAGCACTATAAGCCCAGCCTTACTCAGCAGCTAAAATGTATTCTTATATTTCTAAGGTAACATTATCTATTGTTACAGTTTGCAGCTCAAACTACTGGGAACATTAGCAACAAATTATCACAAACAGGAAAGTGTTACAAATATCTTGTACTGCTGGGGGGGGTTAACCCTGCTATAGAAATCAAAGGATGCTCAGTATATTAAAACAGCATTAAGAGTTGTATTTTACAATAAAAAAAGTTGTAAGTATTATCTAATACTAGAGAACTGATTTATTTAAAAAAATATATATATATTTAAACCACACATGTAGAATATTGTGTGGATTGCTCCTAAGGCCGATCTTAAAACATACCTCTTTAACCAAGCATTGGGTTAGATCCGTTGGCTGATACTACAGTATACTGCACATCCCATATGCATTTACCATGACCCCATGCAGACGCACTTACCATAACACCTTCCTACTGTCTCTGTAAATTCTCCCTACTTACCATTTAGATTGTAAGCTCTTCGGGACAGAGATTCCTTTTCCAAAAGTCTACTTTAATGTATGAAGTGCTTATTCTTATTATGTCACGTGTTAATGCTGTAAAGTGCTGTGTACATGGATGGCGCTATAAAAATAAAGATATACATACATACATATCTGCCAATGGTCTGTCTACAGAGGGTAGAAAAAAGAAACATTTTCTCTAAGAGCTGTGTGGTCCTAGGAGTTTTTTTTTAAAAGGATTCCCAGCATGGAAGAAAACTTGTACAGTTTTAGAGATTATTTTTAGTTGTCATATACTTTTCCAACGTGTCATTGTTAATGTAATACAATGGGTGCATTTATCTCTACATGTTGACTGATATTTATTTTGCCAATGTTCAAACAAAGCTCCCCATGTTAGATTTTAAAAAGATTTTTAAAGGAGCATTCCACGCACCTTTTTTTAAAACAATTATTTATTTACTTTTACCCAGGATAGAAGGCGGGGGGTCTCCGGAACTTAACCCTATTAATTTCAGCTCCAGAGACCCCCTGTTTCAATAGATACTTACCTCCATAGAGGGTGCAGGTAGCCGTGCTGCTACCAGGTCATTGAAGTTTAAAGCTCCAGCGTCACGCGGGCCAATAGGAAGCTGCACCTGATGATGTCATAGCTTCCTATTGTCCACAGGGCGGGGGAGTGTTGAAACACCGCCATAACATGAACCCTGGTAAGCCGAGCAGAGCGGTTACCGCCACCTCCTATGAGGTATCTCTGGAAGCAGGGGGTCCCCTGAGTTGAAATTAACAGGGTTAAGCTCCGGAGTAGCGAGTTTTACAAAAGACCTTAAATATATTTTATACATAAATAGCTGGACAAGAACACAAAACTGAACAGCAACACTACTTTTTGTAAGCAACTTTTGACCACTGGTTGTACCTGAAGTACCAATGTTAAAACTCCTAGTTTATTTATAGTACGTAACAAGAGACACCATTTAGTATTCTCTTCTAGGCCAAGTACAATTCCATTCCATACGTATTTATCAAGCGACCCTATGCCATAAGACACTTTCCAGCGCCAAAAGACACCACACAACCTATTCACTTAAATGGGTCATAATGTGTCTTCCGATGCCAGAAAGTATTTAACATCATAGCACTGCTTAGTAAATATGTTCTCTTTCCAGAGCCACCTCCACTACATCTAGGAATATTCATTAGTGCAGTAGGTAATAACAATCAGACTGCAAGCTCTTTGGAGAAGGCACTAAAGGCATTTTTGTTGTTGTTTTTTTGGCTATGCACAGTGCAATATACACGAGCACCAGTGTACATTACAATGTGACTATTTTACATTTGGTTAATTTTTGTTTTCTATTTGAATGGGCCAATGAGTTTATTTAAATGCCGTAGAAAGAAAAAGAACTGTGTATGAACGGTTTTCCGTATCAGCACAATCTTTAAAAAAAAAAAAGAACCACAATGTGAAAACAGAAAATTAGACAAATATTGTTTTAATATTAAGCTGTCAAGCCACTGGAGTGGTGCCTGGATTGCTTACTTTGGGACATACTTAACACAGCACGCTAAAAAGAAATTAACTAGGCCATTGATTGCCTGGAAGTTTAAGATACCATCTAAAACTTCAAAGGCGTTAATAAAATGTTACCATTTAGCAATCCAGACCTTGTATGTATGTTTTTGGAGGTGGTTCCAGATACCTTCCATCTCCATAGGTCCCTGATAAAATATTTACATACGTTTTTAGGTGTCTCTAAAAGATTGATGAATATTTCACTTAAAATAAGTCTTCTCAGACCTCAGACCGGAAATATTAATTCAAAGCATGCAGATGATCCAATTTTAAATTGATTCATTCTCTGCAGCTGTGTGTTTGACATAAAGCTGATTTTCAAAGTCCTTTTTAGTGGAAAGTTCTCATAGTTCAGCCAGAATGGAATCTGTAAATTGGAGGCAGCGAAGATTGTGTCCATTTTGCTGGCTTTGGGCACAGTGTTTTGATTGCATTTACAGTAAGTATATATATCTTGTCTATGTCCAAAGATTACAGTAGGAGATAGGCCATCAACTTTAGAACTAAATACAGCCATCATTACTCAGGCACAGCAATAAGGCAAAGATTATAGAAGGCGCACACGTGACAGGGCGCATCGCATCACGCGGCCTGTCGCCTGGGCGATGGGTACACTGAGCTGAAGATGATTCGGGAGGCATGGCGGAGACCTCACCAGGCTGGTTCACCCTCATTGACTGAACCGCTCATGGGGAAAAAAACAAAATGATTGATCTTTTGAAAAATCTGCTGCGCGGTCGCTCTTCATCGTGCCCGCGCTTGCGCATACTATGGCCGGCCTGTGTCAGCTGCTGCACTTTGTGCACACTACACGTTAAATCGCACGCACTGTCGCACTCGCTATAATCGCAGCCTAACATCTCTGATGCTGCAATACTCGCTTGTTTGCATTTGTTACAAACACTTTTTATTGTATCTATTTTATAATTTACATACCCAAAATGTGAAGTACCGAACACAGGTGTTAGATTTGGTTCAGTCTGTAATTAAGGAGAAAGGCAGATTAAGTGGTTCAAATCAACCACCCCATTAATATATCTATATTTTGTATGTGTTTCTTTTTACAAATAGAACATTGGAGGTGTTACATGTTAATAGATCTCTCCAAATGTTATGTATTGAGTATTGCCTTTTTGGTACACTGATCACCGATTAACCCATTCAATGCAGAATAAAGTGTTGTGGGCCACTCCCTCAGTGAAGAGGTTAAAGTGTACTGGAGGAATAGTGATGTTATCGCTTTAGTTGAGAAAATAGCCTTTGAAGTGGAACATACTTGTTTGAGACCCAACACCAGCCACCTGAAATCTTTGATCATTCATTTATATCCTTCAGCAACCCATAAAAGAGCTCTATAGAATGAGGGCTTGTTTTGTGTTGTTTTATTATGTGCAGTGCTGTGAACACAGTCAGTGCTTTTTATTCATTTACCATGTTTGAGCTACTGTACTGGCACTTCTGATTACAAACGGTCGATTCTTTGAAGGTTTTTGGACAATTAGTTATTGTTTTCAAATAATTTTATACAGTACATTCCTCACAACAATCCGAGCCGATAGAATACAACCAATATAACCCAGTGTACAGTATATATACTAAATTGAGACGCAGACTTTAAAGCCATTTAACAAAAAAATCCTGTTTTCATATTAAGATAACTTTCAACTAACCAATGCCTTTATTAAAGCGATTAATAAAACAGATCAAGGTATTAGAAAATGGTTAATAGTTAATTTTTGGTTACTTGATATGTTCAAGGTATGTCTGGATCCCTTTGTTTTTATCCTTTATCAACTGTTGATAAATCTTTTTTTCATTTCATAGTTTGTGTGTGTACTACTGAATGTCACTCTTTTGGAATTAACCTTCTTGCTGCCAGAAAAGCATATTTAAAACCAGATGCCAGAAAAGCATCACTGGCTATTCTTGAAGCAAAGGAGTTAATAAAGAAGCTCTGATATACTCTTCAACCTTAGTCAGCTTCAAGCAGCAGAGATATTTGTGACCGCAGAAGACAGATGGAAGAGAATGTGGGTCAGGAATCAAGTTCTATTTGTACTGTGACATATTCACATTGATATTGTTCCAATGTTGTGCTGAAAATGACATGCCGGATGCACGAGCCAGCTCAGATAGGTGTATGTGGGGCATTCGACATGCAGGTTTTGGAGCAGATGTCACAGATGACCTCCAAAATAACCAAACAGCTGTGCAGTACCACTTACTGCAGCCCTTGGGACAAAGGTCTTGAACACTAACACTGCAAAATGGTCGTTCATACAATGGGTCCTTATTTGCTTCACAACCTGGGAGCAGATTTTAAAGAAAAAAACCTAAATAAATAAAATAGAGTCTGTTGCCGGGCTAATTATATGTAGCTGAATAAAAATATTGAAACTGATTTGCAACTCGGAAAAGGAAAAACCTCTCCGGCCTTCTCTGATTCTCAAAAGATTAAAGGTTTTGCTTAAGGGGTTTGGCATGTAACCTCGTATTTATGAAAACCTGCTAAGTGTACCCTTCAATCAGACTACCAGAAGGTTCATTGTTTCATCAGCTTGCTGATGGAGGTACCTAGTGTTAGAAAAGCACATTGAGTATTTTTCAATGACCCAGAGGGCAAAGGTCACTTATTATAAATGGATAATGAGACCTAATGCAAAGTTCTGACTGTGGACAAAGAGAGGGTCTATCCGCAGCCCCTTGTGGCTTGGTCATTGAGGCTTTTATTTCCCTTGCACACTTAATGGAGCCAAACAATTGACAGAAAAGCTATATAGAAGACTGAAACTGAGAGAAACTGCTGTGTTCTAACTCTGATAGACAGATACAAATAGTGACCCTGAAATGGCGCCAGAATTCCTTTTACCACTAACATGGTAGACAGCTGTAGCATTCACCCTAAACTCCCATTTAGCCATTTGCTAGCAATTAACCTTATTGACGGAAGTGATATTATATTGAACCATAACTTACTGCTAATGTCAGCCCATTACATTACTGCAGGTAAGCAAAGCACACCGATTCCATTTTATGAGCATGTATTGCTTATGGGAAATGGCAACAGGTGTGTTTCAAATCCCAATATGACTAAAGTGACAAATTGCTTCATTTTTATCCAAACGGTATCTTTTTTGATGATGTTATTTGCATGATTTATTGATGCAAAATTAAAAACAAACAAAAAAAAAAACAGGAATACTTATTCCATTTCTGCTGCACTCCATACATCCCATAGCTTTTAAGACATAGCCTTATACAATATCACTTGTAGCAACACACAGTTGAAAGGCGACAAAATGTGAAAAGTGTAAACTATGCTAAAAGTACGTACGTACAAGGCGACCATATAAAGTATTGGCAAAATATCCTATTATTTATTTGGGGGGTAGAATTAATTTAATTAACAAATGATCCTTTTCTAATGAAGTTATTTTATTACTTATTTGAAATAGTAAAATATGTTGTCAAACAAATTCTATACTGTAATAAGGTACAAACAATTTTTGACCTCTAATTGGACTGATGTCATGTCTGTCTATTCCTAGCACTGAGACTTTGTGCAAACTACAGATGCAGCGGCCATTATTTTAACAAATCACGGCGCCGTTTTCATGTGCTCTGCTGTACTCCACGCGGCATTACCGCAGCCAATCGCCCCAGGCACACGGGTTTATCGCAATTGCTTTGTTTGAATTTCATGGATTGTGTGTAATTAAATGGAATGTAATTAATTAATTGTAATGTGTACAGTACTGTGTTACTGTGCTACTGTGTCAATTTCAGGTGTTTAAAAGCCAGAACACTAAAATTCCATTTTATGCACTCGCCTCTTAAGGCGGTATGGTTGGAAGAAATCCCGCGCCATGACATGGATATTCCGAGGTATACACCGCGTGATTTGTTAAAATAATGGCCGCTGCCTCTGTAGATGTTTGGAGGCATTTTGTACAGTAATATGACATGTTCTCTTTAACTTCTCTTCTTTAAAGCCTCACTTATCATCTAGAAGTGGTAAACTAGAATTGCTCTAGCTTATACTGTAGGTACCTTAAGAGAAATATTTGGTAGTCCATTTCCAAATCTATAATTGAAAGAAAATATAGGAAATTATATTTTAGCAGGAAACTCTAACATTGCCCGTTCCATAGTGGATCTTCAGCCTTGAATATGTGCAAAATATATTATACTGGTATGATATCATTGTACATCAGAAAACCATGTGAAATGTTTCACCATTAGAACAGAGTTGTGCATTGTTAGAGCCAAAATGATTCAGAACTGGGACCACAAAACATATCTGGTAGACGTTTAGCTCTCATTAAATGTCTAACGTTGAACTAATACTGAACCAGTTGGACATTGCCTATCTGCCTTACTAATTTACATACAGTAATCACTTTACCCACTGACATTAGTTAACTGCTTTACATCTGAAAAAGTTTGCTTTCAAAGTCAACCCACACATTGTGCAAGCAATTTCACATCATCTGAAATGTGAAGAGATACAGTAATTATCAGCACTATACACTTGTAATACTTACAAAGCTCTCTCCAATTAGAGAAAAGGAGCTTTTTCAATTGCAGTTATATATTCCCTTACCAGAGTATTCATGCTTCTTTGTTGTTTTGTTTGCCGTCCACTTAATAGTACATATTAGTTCCTGCAGGATCAGCTCTCCTAACAATTACTGAGGGTTTGGGGCAATTAGGGATTGTATACCAGACATTCTTGGCTGACTATGTATCAATGTAAAGTAAAGTTTGTTTTGATGCACAAAACAGTGTTCTGCTTCTAAAGGCACCAAATGTTATAAGACCTTGTAGATTTTTGGGCTTAGAGAATACATCCCATTATTATATTTGAGTCGGGTAACCCCTTTTCAACTCGTCCTGTAGCTACTGCCCATATCACAAACTGACACACATGGCAGAAGAACTGGAGCAAAGTACCTTGATACATTGACGCCAAGAACCAGTACAAAAGCACCTCTTCTTTGCGCCAGTTTTTTCCCCCTGGGTCTTGAAATCTAGAATTTGTTTTAACACAACTGACACTACTCCTTTTATCCATTGACTTACATTTGAATAGAGATTGAAAAAAATAGCATTGCCATTATTCATGGACTTGAAATCAATTGCACCATTATTGGGGGCCATTTTAACTGTGCATAGATATATTGGGGAATAAAGAATTCAAAGGGCCATATATTTACTAAGCAGTGTTATCCGATAGGACACATTCTGGCACTGCTTAATAAATATGTCCCTGTCCAGCTTAATCACTTGAATAATGGTCCCTTCCAGTCCAGGATTCGTCTTATGGAGTTTCATCTCACCTCTTAGTAAATATGACCCATTACGGCCCACTTGAGTGGGCCATAAGGTGTTTTCCATCCCAACAGGTGGTTTATAAAGTAGCACTTTGTACTAAATATCACCATAAATATATGCTAAATCAGGAAGCACTTGGAGAGAAAACCAGGACTGTCTTCTTCCAAAACACCCCTTGGTTCAGACAAGAAAAGAAGATGGGCTGTGGGAAGGAACGCTGCTTAATTTGAATGAGTTTGAGAATATTACAAATGCATAGTGATACACAATATCATAATACTGGTGGTCCCTGCATCATGAACCTTTCATTCAAAAGCATTAAGATAATTTACAGTACATTGGTATAATTGTTCAAAAAGGCTCTCTGTAATTATAAAAAATCTGTATTTATAGAATACTGATACAGAAAACAGGACCAAAACTGAAAAGAAAAAAGGTAATTGGACAAAGGAAAACTGAGACTCAGGAAGCTACACACTGTTCTGTGCTTGCACTTAGAACATGTGCTGAAATAATATTCAGCTGTTGATTTAAAATCTGACATCAGATTTTTTTAATAGCGATTTCCAAGATTTAAGGTGAAATGGTGCCAGATTAGGAAATCATTTTCGACAGGGACAGAAAAATTAAGAATTATATGAGCATTAGGCCGTCTGCAAGAGGCACAAATAAATTTGGCTTCTGAGAGTTCCAGCAGCTAAAGAGCATTGGGAAATGTTGAGCCCTACATGCTACTAAAGGTTTTAGCTTGCAGGGAGCATGTAACTGATGGACAGGTAAAGCCAATAGCCTTAATCTGGCGCCGGTGCTGCTTTCAACAGTCAGACTCACAGCAGCATTTCATGTTTGGGACCTCTCTTTATTATAATATACATGATACAATATAGAGCAATCTCACATACAGCAACACACATCCCACTGTATAGAGCTTCTTTTACCTGCCAACTACCGAAGCTTCCTCCTCAACTTCGTTTTAAAGCTGTGTGCAACCTCTGTTCCCTTGAACAGACACAACCAAAAGTGCTTGCAGTATGTAGAAAGTTTAGCCTTAAGTTGTTTATTACAACAGTAGAATGATGAGAGGCATGAGTCAAAATCCCCATGGCAATATCAAGGTGCTGCATAATTATTTTATCTTATATTTTCTTAGATAAAAGGAGCGTGAGGTAATTTATGGAGAACTAAGTATCATTTTATAATGCAGCTTGCCTATTTTCTGATGAATAGATGAAGGGAGAAATACTTCCACGCTCCTTCCAAAATGCATAATCCATCTTGAACCCAAATTGATATTATTACAGTTATTCATACTGATAACACCCTTGATAACCAACTAATAAAAGTATCTTGAATTATGATATTAAACAACAAAATGTTAAAGTAAAAGGGGTCACATGGCTGGCTACTTTCACTTCGCTGTAATCTCACTATGCGTTCCTAAATGGGATATCCCCTTTAAAGCAGCAGTTCAAGCTGTCATTTTAAAGAAACAAGCATTTTTTGTTCCTTTAGCAACCATTTACAAAGTCACATCCCCTTCCTCTTGATTTAATATAAAAAAAATTAAAACACGTAGGATATTGCTTGAACTGCAGCTTTAACTCCAAGATGCGTATCTTTTGCATATTTAATTACTAGCATTGATTGCCTACAGTATGAATCATCTTCAAAACCCTCTTACCTGTGGGTGCCTTATCTACTGTATGTAGTGGGTGACTTATTGTGCATACAATCTAGCCATGATTAAAGTACATGTCCATTTAAACTTGTATTTTTTCTGTATATTTTGGATTAAGTTTCCCATGCTTCCATTTCCCCCCCAAAACCCAAAGAAAATTCAGAAATAAGCATGAGCTGTAATATTAATGGCAACTGCTACATAGCAACAGTCATTCATGCATTTCTGTAGCTCCTCTTTTTAATTATACCTTTTGTGCTATTTTCTCATGTTTTATTCTGAAGTTAATAATTTCTTGTTACTAAGGCTGCAATGTTTCTGTAAAACACCAGGCTTTTCATTTACAGTGATATTGTTTCAGGGGAAAACTTGATATTTTGCAGGTCATTTTGTTGGAGGGACACCAAATATATCAATCTAAAGAAGTCCTTTGTTATCCTTACAGGGACAGGCACCCACATCAGAACAAAAGTGAACTAATAGCAGTTACATGTTTAATAAGGTAATGGCTTTATTCTATATACGCGAAGAAGCCATTTGTGCTGTTTTCGGTCAAAAATCCCTATAGACTTCAATTGGATTTTTGTGGCCGAAAACAGCCCGAACTGCTGCATCAGTGGTTATAGAACTACCCACTAATTGTCGTGAGTGGTGCCCTATAAAAAATAAAATTCAAAACTGAAGCACAGATCCACAGATCCTTTACTGACAACATGACATTAACATGAGTTGCTGCATATCTTCAGAGGCTTATAACGTAAAGTTAAGTCATGTTTTCTTCAGGAAAGAGTACTGCGTTAACTACAATGGCCGTTAATAATAATGAGATGCAAAATAGGTATTCTCCTCTAGAGCAGGGGCGTGCAAACTTTCTGCACTGTGCCCCCCTACCTGTGCCCCCCCCTCTTACCTACGAACCGGAGTCAGATGATTCCGCGGGGTCATGTGACACCGCGACATCATTCGATGCTCGTTGCCATGGTGACGCGTTGCCCGAAGCCAAGCTAAGTAAGTAAGGCACGTTCTATAGTAACGGGCGCGTGCTACGCCGTGCGCGTGTGCGGATTTTTAGTTGGCTGACGTCAGCCTTTCTATAGAAGGGCCGCGCGCGCACGGCAGGGAGAGGGGAGCCGACAGATAGCGGCGAAGATGAAGAAATTCATCTTTTCGAGCCGCTGCCTGCACTCAAATGTATGTATATGTGTGTATGTGTGTATGTATGTATGCATGTATGCGTGGATGTGTGTTTGTATGGATGTGTGTGTGTGTGTGTGTGTGTGTGTGTGTGTGTGTGTGTGTGTGTGTGTGTGTGTGTGTGTGTGTGTGTGTGTGTGTGTGTGTGTGTGTGTGTGTGTGTGTGTGTGTGTGTGTGTGTGTGTGTGTGTGTGTGTCAAAGATTGTAAAACAAAACAAAAAAATATTTATTAAACTTTTTTTTTTCTTTAAAAAAATCTATCAAGGACTTACGTTCACTCACACAACCCATGCACACACATACTGTATACACACACATATACACACACATATACACTAACCTGCAGCTCCCGGCTCTATATACATGAAAAGCATGCGGCACGTGCACGCGCGTTCACATAGGAAAGCGCGTCCGCACGGCCGCATGCTGTATAGAACAGCCCTTACAGATGCTTCGCATGCTCCCCGGCATTTAATTTAAATGCCTTGGAGAAGAGCGCGCCCCTCCAAAAACATCTCGCGCCCGCCCTGCTCTAGAGAGAGATACTTCGTAAATATGACAATTTAAATGATTTGAATATACATTGCATATTCAAATCAGCATAGTTCCCAGGTATCTCTAGTGTGTTCACATGTCTCTCCATTAGTTGTCTAAAGTAGTGTTTGCAGAGGTATACAAGTCACTGGGTACTCTCTCTCTCCTCTTCTACAAAACCCATACATCGACCTTGGCCTCTTGCAGACGCACTTACCAGAACACCTTCCTACTGTCTCTGTACGTTCTTCCTACTTACCCCTTAGATTGTAAGCTCTATGGGGCAGGAACTCATTTTCCTAATGTAAGTTTTATGTCTGAAGCGCTTATTCCAATTATGTGTTATATTATTATGTCACGTGTATTACTGCTCTGAAGCGCTATGTACATAAATGGCGCTACACAAATAAAGATATACTGTACTGTACATACATACATACATACATACATACACATTTCAGGGTCTGGGTGGGAGTAACGCCAGCTTTATGTAAGACATACTTAATGTGACATTATTGGCAGATAACGCAATGCTGTGTTACATTAATGTCTATGCTAATGATTAAAAAAGGCATTATTTGCATATAATTAGCTTTGAGGGTATGCGTTTACCTCAGGGGAAATAACGGCTATTACTGTTTTAAGTAACGTGACCTTAAGAGTCCTGACTTGTTGGAGCTCAGTGGTTCTAAACCAGAATGTTTTCATGATAACCAAATGCTCTGTAGGGTTTGTACAATTATAAGCTAATATTTTTTATATCATAAGACTGTTTGTCGATTCTTTTTTCCCACCTTTGTTCTTGTTTTTAATGTAATTAGTATGCCGCCATCAGTCAACAGATGAAGATGAAAAACAATACCTGCTTTCATTATCAATTAATGTAAAATCTAGATCAAAGAAAAAGCTCTGAATCACAGCAAGTAGCAATATAATATGGAAATCAAGGGAATTTTTATCAGCAATTACTAAAATAGTTATTTTGCCTTTTTCTTTGTCATTCCATGCTAACTAATGGGTCTCCTGGTGAATGCAAATGATGATGGGCCAATTTATCGAAAATTTGATTAGATGGGTTTTTTTCTTAACATTTCTGAAAAAAGTAAAAAGAATTCTTCAATATTTTTTTGTTTTTTTTTACAAATTTCGGTTTATTTAAAAAAATTTAAAACTACAACACACACGCATATTCTCCAGTGTTCATGTTTTTTTGTTTTGCAAATGTACAATCTCTAGGTTTCTAATTATTATTTCTTTCAGAATTTTGACATTTTATTTTTATTGGTGACTTTCTTGAACTGCAAGAAAATTGGTGACGATTTCAAAAGAAATTTTTAAAAAAGGAACATTTTCCTGCAAATTGGAGACTGTCATTTTTTTTACTTTCAAAGCCACTTCTAAAAATTGTAAATCAGTTCTCAGCAAGAGAAAAAGAAACATTGGTCTTTCACTAACCCACCAAAGCATGCATTATAGTATATATGCTATATAGTATGTCTAGTGAATTATGTACTGAATGAAGGCCCATACTAAGGAGATATACAAAGTAGTTCCTATATCAGTGCTCAGAATGTGAAAATTTATTTTGAAACAATATATTGATTTTTTATAACATCTACTGTGGCGGCCGCCTTTACTCTAAAGCGGCCACACCCGCGGGAATTTTTAACCCACGGACGGCGCGCGGCTCTTTTCGGCCGGTTTCCCGCGCCTCGGGCGCTTTCAATGATAAGCGCCATTAGCGCTTATCTGCTGAAGCGGCCGCCGCGCGGGAAAAAAAGGGAAAAAAAGCCCCGCATTTAACCCGGCAAGCTTTAGAATAAAGCTGGCCGCAACAGTAGTAAGTCCGGACACATTGATATAGTTATGCAGGTAATGATCAAGATTGATACAAGAGTCATATTATGCTCCAGAAAAAGAGTTCATAGGGGGTGCCTGTGGTCCCAAAAATGTGAGGAAGGCAGACCCCCTCGCTGACTGTAACAATTAAATCTCCCGGAGCTAGACAAATGTAAATAAGTAGCTAGTCCTTGAGTAAATTATTTTGAATAATATAGTACTCACAACCTTCTAGTAGTTGCGTCCGGTATCGTCATGCTCCTTGCTTGCGATGTAGTGTACCGGAAGAGTTCCCATGGGGGAGGGAGTAAAGCGGTGCACTGCCTAAAAAAAATGATGGAGGCTGGATCGCAATAAAAATATTTATTAGGCCATCAGCAACATGCTACAAAATGCAGGAACCTCTAACGCGTTTCGCCCAGCTTGTGCGCTTTGTTAAAGAGCACAAGCTGCGCGAAACACGTTATAGGTTCCTGCATTTTTTAGCATGTTACTGATGGCCTAATAAATATTTTTATTGCAATCCAGCCTCCATCATTTGTCTTAGGCAGTGCACCACTTTACTCCCTCCCCCATGGGAACTCTTCCGGTACCATACTAAGGAGAGTAGAGCGCCAGAGAAGGAGGGGAATGGTGATAACAACTCCCACCAGCAACAAGGTAGAGTAATTCTGGGACATTTATAGACACTGAATCAGGTATAGCAGGGAGCAAATACAAATATCACTTGTGAGCACATTCACGTCTCAGACAGATCTGCAACCCTGCTTTTCAGCATTATGTCCTAGCATACAATACTTCCACTGCAGCTAGGGATTCTGGGAAATGACATTCAAATGAGTACACCTTTTGCTTCAAATCCATTTTAAAAAGAAGGAAAGCATAGGCTATAATCACTACTCTCTCCCATGTCAAATACTGGCTTTAGGCTTTAAAGTGTTCCACTGGCATCTTTCAATGACAACTGTGCTACTGTTTAGCTTGCATGCAAGTAAAGGGCCATATAATGAAGTAGGGAATATATCATTCTTGATGTTCTATGAATACATAAGTGGTTTCAGTACAAACTCCTCTTATAGAAACTTAGCTCTTCACTACCTTGCCAATTAGTACCTTTTCCAGCTTTTGTCTCAGATGGGAAAACTTTGTCCTGGCTTAGTAGGACAGACAACTTTATTAAGCCTTTCTCATTTTACATTTTAGCCCCACAAATGAATGATCAATTTTTATTGAGTAATTTACTTGTCCAATTTTAACAAACTGTATTAATTTTACTGGGCCATGCAAACTGAAGCTTGGTACATTTAAGAAAAAAGTAATGACATAAACAACAAACTTACAGTCAGCCAGCAGGCACTGATAGTGCTTCACTACATCTGCAGCCTGCACCAAGGGATGGTTTGCATTAAATGGTGGCTGAAGCTCATTCCACTGAGGCGTCCTAAGGAAATAACATAAGTAGATTATTATTTATTAAAGTGTGAGTGTGTCTCACTCTATTGCATGTCTTTGTTACCCTTCAAAAACCTATGATATGCCTGTCTATAGTAAAATACAGACTATTTAGAACACTTTGGTATTTTGATGTTTGGTTATACAGTACATTACACAGACAGGACAGAATGAACCCTTTTAGTGGCCTTTTTAACTTCTTTATCTTTTCTTTAATTTTTAGTTCTGTTTTCCCTAATGAGAGTAATTAATCTGCTTTATAGCCTAGAAGGCAAAACGTCTGAGAGAATACTTGTCTTAATGACATCACTTTCAAAAGAAATCTAAATATGACATTTGGACAAAAATTTCCCATCAGAGGAACCAAATATAAATAATTTAGCTAGTGATATAGGTAAAAATAACAGAGGCCTAGAGTAGGGTGACCATATTTGTCCTGGCAAAAACTGGGGAAAAAATGTCACGCATGCACAGTTGGCGAGCGCCGACTGCGCCTGCGCGAAGAGCGCTTTGCCAACCGCGTATGTACGATCGGCACTTGCCGACTGCACATGTGAGAACGGCGTCTGCCATTCGATCATGCGCGTGCACGATTGAAGCTTGTCGATCGCACATGTGCATGAGCAGTCGGCAAATGCTGATCGTGCATGTGCAGTCGGCAAGTGCCGATCACTCATGGTCAGAGGTTGCCGATCACACATGCGCAAGAGCAGGCGGCAAGTCCTGATCATAAATGCATGGTCGGCAAGCGCTCTTCGCGCATGCGCAGTCGGCGCTAACCAGTGGGACCAGAAAACCAGGACAGCACCCAAAAAAGTAACCAGGACAGCACCCAAAAAAGTCAGGACACAGCCCTAAAAACTGGGACTGTCCGGGCTAAACCGGGACATCTGGTGGTCACCCTAGCCAAAAGGCACTACGCTCTGTTAAATCAGGGAATATAACGTGACTTTACCTAAAATAGGAACAGACATTATGTTCCCTGAGTTAATTACATATGAACAAAGCTAATTGTAAGAAAAAACAACGTCCATAGTACATCTCGTTAGAATAGGGTTCTCATCACATTATTGTAGGACAAAAAGTGACATAATGTAAGCTGTGGAGTTACTCCTTTAATTAGGGTGACCAGATGTCCTGTTTTTTGGTCCTCTGTCCTGGTGTCCCGAAATGCATATAAATGCCCCGGTATTTGGCCAGAACTTGTGGGCCGTGCATGCGCGTTCACACGCTTGCCGCTTGTGCATGCAAGACATTTGTCCCGGGAAAAATATGGTCACCCTACCTATAATTAGATAATGAAATAGGGCTTTCGCTAGAGTGCAGAGAAAAAGGAGAGGGAAAAAACAGCAGGAAATAATGCAATGTTATATGAACCATGCGTGTTTTGCACCCAACCAAACACTGCAAAATACCTATTTCAGAGTCTGGTTGGGAGTAACACCAAGTTTAGCTATGACTTAAATAATGTAATGTTAATCCTTGTGTTAATCTAACAGAGTTTAGTAAATAGGTGATGATATAACGCCTCACTTGTATACCATTTGTATCTCATTCTTACCCACGTTCGTTAAAGCTAGATCTACTGGCATCACAAGGCTTAATGTTACATTATTATCAGTACTGAATACAGAGTTACCATTAATGATGTTATAGTAGGTTGACGCCACATTAAGTAGCCTAATGGAGCTTATTGTATAAAGGCCTAAGTCACACTTGCAGTTGTACGGGGCTGTTTTGTCACTTCTGCACAGCATCTTTACGCAAAAAAGATTGCATTAATTGTGGAATTTGTTGTTTTTCATTTCTCAATAGAGACATTTCGGGTTTAAACTTGAAACACTGTTTCATATATCTTACATTTGTAAACAAAGTAAAAAATAGTACAGAGGGTGATATGTGGCTATGTGTGTTTTAACTTAATTAGTGCTATGATATCAACTGAACACTCCTTAATTCAGATGAAATCCGTACAAAATCTACATGGTTCTGCTCTTTTGAAAAATTACAATTTTGTTGAACATGAGGTCATTTTAATTAAGGAATGTCCATTGTATATGGCTCTATACTTTCATATTGATTACACCAATTAAGGAATAAGTATTGCTGTAGAAGAATGTAGCCTAAAAATCAATGGCAGAATACTTTCAATGTCTTAAAAAATAGACATACTAACAATATTTCAAGATTGATTTCTGTTGGTTTTGTTTAGGGCAGTCCACTTATTAAGAGTCATCTGCAGTGGAACCTAATCTAGGCAAGCTTTTATTAGAAAAGTAATATGTTGCTGTGCTAGACAATCATACTGTAAGTACAATGAGATATAATACAGGGTAGGGGTAATATTTATATTTTAGTATACAACTGAGACTAAGAAAAAATGGGCGTTCTGAAGTTTTTAAAAATATTTCCACAATTTCTAACACCCAAAGCATATAAATTGTTATTTTAATATGCTGTCTAAAGAAAAGCGCTAGACAATTAAAACACTGCTATAAAGGTGACCCAAGAAAAGATTACCCTTTCTCTGTATGATTCAAATAATAAACTCCAGGTACAGAAAACAAACAACATGGGTGCTATGTATCAATGACAATGTGGTGAATTTCTGGGGTTTAACAATGCAACAATGTACACCCGATGAATCAAAGAAAAAAAGCAATTGATTTATTAAGCATTTTTTTTCTTTGACTCAAAGATTACCCTCTCCACCCCCCCCCCCCCCAGAATTGTACCACTTTTTGTCTTGATAACATACATGGTACCGGAAGGCTTCCTATTGGCCCGGGAGATTTAAAAACCAAAAAGTAACTAACTGCACCTTCTCCGGTAAGTATTTTGGCAACCAGTGAGTCCCCGTAGCTGAAATTAATGCGGTTCAGCTCCTGGGGCCACCTGTTTCCTATATACCGTATATTATATATAAAGGGTGGGGAGGGGGAAGAAACTGCTGCTTGAATGTATACTGGTGTACTAACATGAGACCCAGAGCCTTTAGCCTGTAAAAAAAACAGTAACTCAACATTAATGTGCCAAAAAAAATACATTCTAGAATTCTCCAAAGTGAATGCCACTGATAGAACACGTTACCATAGTAAACACTTTTTTTTAATGTGGACCACTGAGATTGAGTACATACTGTAGCAATTCAATGTTGTAGTTCCACCATTCTCCTGAATAATAAAGTGTTCACAATATATTTAATTTATGAAACTGTTAATGTCATTTTGTACAGGTGCTGGGATAGAGCTGGTGAATCCCTGCATTCTGGATTGTTTCTTGGATAAATAACCATTTGTTTAAACTACTGCAAGCTACTTTACTTGTTCATTAGGCAAAATCACACTGTACGGAGATCCCCACAAGAATATCAACAGTTGACAAAACTATGATAAATACTTAAGAGCATTTGTACTCCTAAAGTAAAATTCTGAAAAGTGAGTGAGTGAGGAAATTAAAATGATTTCTTAGAATTGCATGCTCAGTAACAGACCGTTTGATGAGTGTGTAATGTGCTTATTTTCTTTTGAGACATTAAGAAGGCAAAAAAAATATATAGACAAATAGTGGTAGGGACAAACAAAATATAGTAAGTTTGAAATGCTGGAATTCGATGCTTTGTACACTTGTAAAATGATTTCAGTACCTAACCAGGGTCCAACTAGCACGTGGCGAGGTCCACATTTCCAGAGGGGTGTCATCACTTATCTTCAGTGCAGTGCTCAGAGGCCGGGGCTCTACAACATGCTCTACCAGAGTCCCGTAACAACTAATGACGTACAGAGATTCCACCACAAATTGCTTGGATTGATCTGAGAGGGAAGAAAACATACAACATACAGCTTTTCCACTGTCGAACTATCACATAAAAAACACACCCATCCACAGCCTATTAAAGAAAATGTTATATATCTAGCAGTAGAAAATCACAGTCATAACTACAGTCTTTACCATCACAAATTACTTTTTGTTTTTTAGAAGGTTAATTTATTTTTTTTGCATTTCACATTTATCTAGTTATCCAATTTATACTACTTAACTTTTTAAAATTGACAGATACGGTTAGTATTTGTTTGTATATAAATGAAACATACTGATAAATGCAGAGAACAGAGCCTAAGTACCCTGGGAAACAAACTGTAAATATACGTGTAGTATTACATCTTTGCAAATAAAAAAATTAATGTCTTAAACTTTGTTGTGTGTTGAATGTACTTTTACTTGTTCTCTGCAAGCAGGCTATATTCTCACCACAGCAACAACATGCAACATCTTATTAGGTCTGAAAACCCCATTTACCTCATGATATCGAATGTATGAAGAGTGACTCAGTAACTAAAAGTTCTATATTCAAGGTCCACACTGTCTGAACTTCATTAAATCAGTTTTCAGTATTGTTTTTACAAAAGCATGAGGCAGACTAAGAGGCTTATTTTATATTAGCCGGAGCTGCCGATAAGGCAGTTTTTGGCCAAAATTCCTCATTAAGTTCAATGGGGAATTTTGCCCGGAAACGGCCCAATTGGCCGCATCGTCTGATATAAAATAAGTCCTTAAGGCCTTTAATCAATAAACTATCAAGATGTCTTCCATATGATACAGCTAAGCTTCTCCAGCACTGGAAAGATGCCTATAAGGCCTAGTGAATAGTGGTGGTATCAACATTTCCATTAAGGTCTACTTGATTGTCAAAATATTCAAAGCAGCAATCCGATTTGCTATTTTTTTTAATTGATTATTTCACAGTATACGAACCGGCAGGTACTCTGAAGCTATACAGCACAGTTTTAAGCTTCAGGATCCAACTATTTCTCGAGATACTTACAGTTTTAGGTGCTGGTGTACGCCACACAGATGACGTAGCAGCTTCCTATTGGATGGCCGCGGCTGACATGTTTAAATAAACAAAAAGTGTTCCAGCACCTAAAACTGTAAATATCTCCAGAACCATGGGTCCTTGGAGCTGAAAATAGCATAGGTCCTGAGGACCCCTAAGTTTGAAAATGGTAAAAAAAACAAAACAAAAAAAAAACTATTTAAATTTTGGTCGGGATTGCAGCTTTAAGTTTACTGCATGTTACGGTCCTGTATCTCAAGTACTATATACTATGGAAAAGCAGTGGTTTACTTCACTATATTTATTGTAAATGTTATTTAAAAATAAGAAGTATCTAAATAAGAAACAAACCCAGTCACAAACAGTGTAAAGGTATACATAATATGAAGTCATGAAAAGAAATCAAACTGCCTTGGAGGCTCCCTTTTATCAAATGCCTTTGACTGCCAGTGATATGCTTTAATATCAATAACTATTTTTCCACAATGGCAGTCGTGGGTTTCTAACACTGCCTAGCCTCATAGCTCCCCTGTACTGCACGAGTCAGACCAACATATGTTGGTCTATGTTTAGACCTGACTATTGCACTAACAGACATACAGGACAGTCAGAAGCTATTACATTTAGATTGTGATGTCAGCCAAGTCCCTAGTGGACATATGGCCAGAACACAAACCACCTAAAAAATGAGGCACATCTGCCATTGACAGCCCAGAAAAGCACAAAAATATAACAAGAGAGCACTGGAGGAGCTGTGTAAGGGAAGGATTTGGAAGATTAGTAAAGCCCCTTTTACTATACAATAAATTAATAGTGTCACTTTTCTTCAAACACTTAATTAATCAAGTTACTATTTTGAAAAACTGATTTTAAAATATATTAACAGTGGTGCAGAACAGGGGTGTGTAAACCGGGAGGCAGGGGGGAGGGCACGGCAGTTATAGAGGTCCCGCACTCTCCTCCAAGGCATTTAAATTAAATATATGGGGACAGCGCGAGGCCTCTATAACACACTTACCTTACTAACCTGGCATCAAATGACGACGCTGGGTCACGTGATGTCATGTTACCATGGCAATTTGATGCCGGGGCAGAGCAGGGGGAGGGCAAGCCGCAGAGGAGAGCACACAGGGAAAAGTTTGCGCACCCCTGGTATAGAATGTACAAAATGTATGAAAACAAATATGAATAATGTTACCTTATCTTTTAAACAAGTCTATTAGAAGGATACAAATGACATCATATATTATATAATATATCATGAAATACATTTTAGTGATTGATTACTTTTTAGACAAATTATTTATCATTTTGATGTAATTCTGACTGTTTGAAAACTCCGCTTATTTTTCCAGTCCAATAAAAAAATGCCCAAGTCCAATTATAATATAGTCAGACACAACTTCCTTATTGAAAACCCAATTAGAAATGAGAGCAGAATAGGGAAAAAATAAGTGAAATAAAACCCACTCTAAACTATATCTTAATGAACACTTACAGTACAAACATTGCCATGATAAAACATCCAAAATAATTGAAATATATTTATATTTGTCTGTTTTGTTAAGACATCACCTAGTAAATATATCACTCATTACTGTAGTTCAATTTGTTTTTACGTGGAACTGTACGTTTGACTTTCCACATTACCTTATATATAGGATATACTGTACATTCAAAACATTAGTATACAAACGAAACAATATACTGACCTTTGTCTCTTTTAATGCTTTGGTTGCTGGCAAACCAGGATCTTGAAGATCCAAAAACAGCAGCAACACAAAACTCCCCTCCCATGGATTTACTTGGGGAAATCTGCGGAGCTGGCTTGGCTTTGCTTTAAATGACAAAATAGAAATAACCAACATTTAAAAAAAAAAGCAACAAGTTAATTATGGATCTCCTCTTTTTTCACATGTGCATACAAACAGATAATCTTATAAGACTATATAAGACTAATATATATATATATATATATATATTATATATATATATATATATATAATCTTATAAGACTATATATATATATATATATATATATGCAAATATAGCTGTATGCTCATCTGCATGTGTTAGGCAGGTCTGCAACCCCGCCTTTCCCCATTATCACCCAGCATACAGCACTTCCACTGCAGCAAGGGATTCTGGGAAATGACATGCAAATGAGCACACAGTGTCACTTTTTGCCTCAATAACCATTTTTAACATGGTTCCCTATAGGCTTAAGCTTGCTGCATGGTCACAGCTTTGACCATGTGTCATATATACACGTGTCATATAGCTTCATCAATGGTAACAGGTTAAAGTGCATAATAAGGAAAGGGTGAAAAATAGGCAGCACACTGCCAACAAACCAGGAGGAGGCTCAGGGGTTAAAAATAAAAAATCCTTTATTCCATGATAGGATCAGACAAAAAAAACCAGATATGTCCAGCAGCACCACACCTACGCCTTTCGGGCTGTGTGCATAATAAAACAGATTGACATTCAATGCCGGAAGCATGAATCTAGTAAACGTGTGAGATAGTACAGGACAAGTTCTTTATAAAATACATTTATTTTTCTCTGAAAAAGTCGCTTACTACTGTATACCATCCCACTTTAAACACTGTAAAGTCAATTTACATTTATGAGTTTTACTAGTTAAAAAAAAACAATAACTTCACAGGTCTATGATAGAAAAAATGGTGTCAAAATTAGAATAAAAATATATATCTTAATATGTATGTGTGTGTGTGTGTGTGTGTGTGTGTGTGTGTGTGTGTGTGTGTGTGTGTGTGTGTGTGTGTGTGTGTGTGTGTGTGTGTGTGTGTGTGTATATATCTATATATAAATCATGTATAGAAAACAATGTGTGTCCTCTGTAATGACAGGAACTGCAGCCACTACTACCTATGTAAGCAATTCAACAGATGCTATTTAAATCTAACCAAAATAAAATCTAAATCCTGTAGCAATAGTATTTGTAAGGAAAGGTCACACAAATCTCTCCAATATGACGTGTGACCTTTGTAATGGGTGGTAGCAAATAAATATACCTGTACAGCATCATGGATGCAGTTACAGTAAATAATACTTTGATGGAAATAGTATTCTTTGATTTATGAATACTGGAAAATTTTCCAACTGTTTGGTTGGGATGGTAAAAGAGAACCTATGTTTCAACAAAGTCTTGACACAAACATTGTACATCTATATGAAGTGCATCTGTTTAGTTTCTTAGTGTTTTGTTAGTTGAAAATGAAATAAGCTCCCCAACCCACTGGGTCTATAAAGTACAACTGTACTATCTCAGAGGTCATTTTGTTGTAGAAATAGGTAGACTCTTTTAATCTAGCACATCACATTGGATAGGTGTAGAAGTAAATAACCTTAAGAAGAAGCAAGTGGTGCTAAAGCAACTATAACTGCAGGATAATATAAGCACACCACTGAGTAAGGCTTGGGAACCAGGCCTGCCTTTGCAATTTGGTCAGATGGGATCACTAGGAAACCTGGCTATGGATATACTAATTTTGTGAGAAAAGAGAAATCACCACTATAATTTTTCCAACGCCATTTTTAAACAAAACTGAGAAATCTTCTCTCTTACAGCATCAAAGTAGTTTCCTCCAATATGGCTCGTTGTGGACCTGCTTGTGATTTACAGGGAATCAATATGCATTGTTATGTATGCCATTTTTCTACTTTTATTAGTTCAAAACAGTTGTCATATCATGTAAACTTCCATGCTTAATCATCTCTATAATGAATATGGCAGATACTATTAAGTATTTTAATCAACCCCATAAGAGAGGTTAACATTGGTTTCAAATTGTCTTACAAATACAACAATTGTTTTTTATGGCCTGTCAAACTACATCATAGTTTTATGGTTTTTATAGGACTGATGTTATCTAGAGATAAGGGCATCTGGTTTTGCCAGTGGGGGAATTTAAATATGTCGTCCCTGACAGTAGAATAAACACGACCCTTTTAAATATACCTTGAAAGGTATTCTTTCAGGGATTCTGCAGAGTATCAGAGGGTATGGCTATGACGGTATTCCAAAAAGAGTACATTTATTAAATATGAAGATATCATGGGGATGACACCTATCAACAAGAACAACAAATAGGACTGCTTTTCACCATTATCTCTTAGCATCCAATGCTTCCAACTGCAGCAAGGGATTCTGCGAAATGACATGGAAATGAGCACACAGTTTCCTTCATTTTAACATCCTATACAGGGCTGGTGCAAGGGTATTCGGCACCCTAGGCAAACCTTTAGCCCCATTCTCTCTCGCCTCCCCCCTCCTCATCCTCTAATTTTCCTTCCACTCCTCCTCTCTCACCCCCCTTCCACTCATCCATAATCACCTCCTCCTCCAATTCCTCTCTCACCCTCCTCCTTCTACTCTTCCTCTCACCCTCCTCCTTCTACTCTCCCTCTCACCCCCTTCTTCTCTTCTCTCGCCCCCCTTCTCCTCCACATCCTCCTCCTCTCACCTGCCTGGCTTCAGTGTAGCACGGCAGCAGAGGAGGAGGATGTCAGGCGGCAGTGGGAGAAGAGGACGGAGAATGGCAGGACCAGAGCAGCAGAGGAAGAAGACAGAGGAGGAAGATGTCGGCTGTGGTGAGAGAAGAGGACTTAGGACCGTGGGAGCAGAGCAGGATGGCACATGACGACGGCCGGGGAGGAGCAGCGCTGTAGCAGCGGCACACACCAGAAGTCAGTGGACTTCCGGGTTAGAACGCTGGGGCGTAATCCTTCCCGGCCATCCTCCTGTGCCGCCCATCTCCATTCCAATGGTGCTCAGTCGTCTTCTCCCGCTGCCTGACACCCTCCTCTCCCACCCTGCTCCTCTCCTCCTCCTCTCCCAATACCCAAAGCCACCCGCCATCCTCGTCCTCCTCTGTCCTCTTCTCCCTCTGCCGCCAGCCATCCTCCTCCTCCTCTGCTTCCGCAGCCCCCCAAAATGTGCCGCCATAGGCAACCGCTTAAGTCGCCTAGTGGTAGCACCAGCCCTGCCCCTTTATGCATATGGCTGCTGTACTACACAGACTAGGTTAAAGAAGTGCATAGCCAGTAAAACATACTCACAGACAGCTATTTCAACCTTTTGGGTCTCTTCAGTGCGAGACTGGTTATACATGCTTTGAAATGTGAAGTTGGAATACGCTTCAACCACACATTATATACGTTATGGTGGGTAAAAAATAAACTTTAGGGATTTTTACCCTGGATAACCTGGTGCCAATGGGTTTAAATGGGGCTGAAAATCAACCACCCCAGTGTACATCTGCGTTGCCTCAAAGGCGGACAGCCTGATGGGGCTCTCCAAGAGCTGCTCCCCTCTGCACAGGACCAGCGTGCTAAGGGTTAACATTTGCTTGTACTTTGTGGAACGTCAACCCCACCCACTGGAATGTTAATGAGCCAAGAGGACACAAAGAACTTTTTGTTCACAGCTGCATTGAAAATCAATGACCCCAGTGTACATCTGCGTTGCCTCAAAGGCGGACAGCTTTTGGCATGGCCGAAGGGCAGCCAAAGGCTGTGAGCCGTTTGCTGCTGATGGTGATGTTAAAGCTGCTCTATTTCAATCTGAAACTCACAAACCCTTTTTCCCCTGTACCCAATTTTCCAACTCCATGACATGTCTGTGAATCGACTGTTAAACCCTGTTCTTTTAATGTAACCATGTATTTTTAGAACTCTGTGCCCAGGACATACTTCAAAACGAGAGGTAACTCTCAATGTATTACTTTCTGGTGAAACATTTTTATAAATAAAAAAAATAAATGTTCACTTGGGAGCTTTTATTGACTGAAAATAAAGGATTTTATGCACAATCTACCACATTTTCCATAAATTATTTGTCTTTTTTCATTCCAACTTCTGTATTGATGTGATATATATATATACACACACACACACACACACACACACACACACACACACACACACACACACACACACACAAACACACATTTCAATTAATACACAAATTGTAAGTATTTGTCTTTTTTCATTCCAACTTCTGTATTATGTTTGTAAATATAGAGAAAATGTATTAAAAAAAATATATTATATATATATATATACACACACACACACACACACACACACACACACACACACACACACACACACACACACACACATTTCAATGAATACACAATTTGTAAGTATAGCTTTTAGACCTTACAGAGTATTTATATAATTATTTTTAGACTTTTTATATTATCACTTTAGGAACTCCTAGTGATGTGAAAGTCTCCAAATCTGTAATATTAACTTTTTTGACCTATTAATGGAACTCTTTAAATCTAGTTATAATTTTTTTTAATACAATTGTTTTATGTTTTAATGAAATTGTATTAGAAATTATGTATGTATATATAATGAAGTGGTATATTTTATATTTGTATTTAGCAGTGCCTATTAAAATGTTGTATGTACACCTTTAAGATTTTTCCCCTAGTAAGAGTTACAGATGTAGCCAGATATATTGTCACGTACTCGCCCTGGAAATCGCAGAAGGCATCTTGCAGACCACTGCCTGCTCGCGGAATCCACGTGACCACACTAATTGCCCATCAGGATTAACACAGAGGGGGTCCCAGCTTCTGAATGGGACTCCCGCTTTGTTAATCCCACCGGGCTGCATCAGTCTGGAAGAGATGCGCAGTGAGAGTAGACAAAATCAGCCTCTCTCTCTGCACATCTCTAACAGGTGATCGATCACCTGTTTAAATATCCTGATCACGTGACGCGAGAGAATTAAACATGCAGGAGATACCGGCACCCCATACCGAGGCCTGCATTTCAGGAAGCAGGGGGTACCCAGGGCTGAAATTAATGCAGTTCAGCTCTGGAGAGCCCCTGCTTCAATCCTATGTAATTAAAATAGAGCCCTGTGACACACACCATGAGAGGGGCACTGATGTGATCCAACAGTGAGAAAAGATGTGAACCACCTGAGTACTGTGCCATACTGTCCACAGAAATCCTTGATCCACTCTATTAAAATCCCATGGTCCACGCTATCAAATGCTGCGGAAAGGTCACAATTGAACAATCCCCACTGTCTCTTACAACCAGAAGGTCATTAAGAATACGAACAAGAGCTGTCACAGTACTATAACGTCTTCTGAATCCTGTATGGAATAGGTCATAAATATAATCGGTTGACAGACAGGTTTCCAGTTGGGTTACAACAACTTTCTCAATTACCTTCCTAAGAAAGGAAGGTTCGGGTCTGACAATGGCTTTCTTAGAAGAAATCTGATGACTGCTTTCTTCAGCGGTAATGGAAAAAATCCCCGTCTGCAAAGAGTACTGGACTATTCTGACCAATACTTGGCAGATTTCATCAGACTAGTCGAGAGACTGAGTCATCAGACCTTTTTGCTTTTGAATCTGTAACAAGGACTTATCCCTGTTTAAATAAAGCTGCCTCAGAGCTCTGAATCCAGCATGGAGCTGGTTTATTGCAACCACTCAATTAACCAGTCTCCACATGGCTAATCAGAGCTGTAAAAAAAGCCTCCTGTGGAAAACGGCAGAGAGAGATTTCCTTAGCACACAAGGGTGCTGACACAGGAGAGAGACAATGTCTTGAGCACAAAGGCTGTGCTGAGATCAAGACACCCAGACACCACTGACCTTAAGGGCCATCTGCTTAAGGTACCGCTTGAGACTTTGGGCTGATAGGCTGGTAAGGGGCTTTTCCTCCCAGTCTTATAGAGAGGGAAGAGATACACAGAGATAGGCTGTTTGATTATTTTGTTTTTGTATGTTCTGCATTGTTTAAAGGGACAGGCTCACTAATACTATGTTTTAAGTTCCCCAAAACGGTCTCCTTGTGTGTACGTCTGCACCTCCCTCTTACAGTATCAAAGAACTAATGCCGCCATTTGTATTTTAAAACATGTTCTGCAAATTCTATAGGCAATGTTGCACATTCCATAATGAAAATTCTCTTTCTGTAACATAATAACTTCTCCAGTGTCAGAGGTGCCTGTGGAATATTGATTAATTGAAGGACCCTCCAGCACTCAAGTGGTTAAAAGGCACTTTACTGCAAAGATGTTTTATCTAAATGTAATTTGCTATGGTAATCTTTTAGGGGCTAAAGTTACCTGTTTTGGCATCACATCAACATAATACTTGGTCTGGAATAACCAAGAATGTTTACAAGAAAGGATATAAAAGCATTATGAATCATCACACAATGATGCTGAGGTGTTCCATGTAATCAATCATTGTTACATGCTCATGTGTCAGCCTGGTGTTGGGACACACCACAGCATTAAAAGGGTAGATGGGATCATGAAATGCATTTCATTTTGGAATGTTTCCATAGGAACACTATATTAAATTATGAATTCCTTAGTCTTTTCTTTCCAATTCAAGGTAATGGATATGTAATTTAGAAAGTGGAGGTTTAAGTGTTTGTCATGAACTTGGAATTAGTTATTTCTTCAGGACAACTGAATGGCACTCTCATACCCACAAAAATCTGGTTTTGATTGGTCACTGTACTCCCTCAATATCTGTGACTGCCTTAAACGCTTGTATTGGACAGGTAAAGGCTGTTATTTCCCATTTGACTAAAGCATTTCAATTACATTATGGAATGTTATAGTGTTAGATGCAAGCTCAGTATCATAACATTCTTGAATAAATGCATTATGAGTACAACGAACAGTGTGGCTAAAGAGTTTGGTAGTTGTTGTTACCACCACTTCTACCTCATGAATTTGCATTTATTTATTTAAAGGCTGGTGGAAGTCCTGGAGGGTTTGTCATTGCCGGACATAGACAAAGATATTCAGTGTGCCATCTGCCAGACACATACTCAATCGCAATGACATAAATAATACCAGAAATAATTTTGCTTGCTGACCGTAGCCAACTTGCGGACGAGCCATGGTGAACAAAGTGTTGACGTGGCTGTAATCTTGCACCTTGTCACGGTACCGAAAACAGTAAGCTTTGCTACATCTGAATATTGATGAAGTTTCTTAGATTTTACACATTTTGTTGGAGAGGTTGTAGAAAGGCTTATTATACCCCTTAAGACTTTTGATTTGATTTAGATTATGTTAAAATGACTATCCTTTTCTGATAAAGAATATTAATGCTATTACCAAAATTCAATAAAAAGTGTGGTGATATTACACTTGATTACAGGAGAGCACAAGCCTCTTAAACAAAATGGCAACAGTTTATGAACTTGTTTATGGGATACTTAAAATGTATTTTACCTATTTGCTTGCATTATAAAGAATTTTAATTTTAGGTTATTTAATGAAGTGCTGTTGAATATCATACAAGGCCACTTTAAATACTGATTATCATTATACTTAAATCACTGACTACGTGTGCAACAATTACAATTTGAAGCAAATGTAAAATACATTAATTATAGCCCAAGACAAGTAATAGTGAATACTAGTAAAACAAAATCTCCATACATTAATAAGGGTGAAGGTGCGGCATCCTTCGCTGCCTATTTATGAAAGAAACGATCTCATAATTGAATAAAAAAATATTATTTTTCTTTTACCTTCTCCTTGTAACAAGTTCTCGCAGCCCAATGCAATCAATAGAAGATAAAGAAACACTTCTACTAAATATCTATAATAAAAAATGGCAGATATTGTGCAATATGTGCAGCATAAAGGTAATATGAAAGAACCCGTTAAAAATGTCAGCTTATTGGCCATGTCAATTTATTTTCCTATACCTTAAGCAAAGAGCATACTACTGTAACTCCTTGGCACATGGATAAATTGTGAGTTTATATTCTACTATTGATAACCATGGTTTGTTGTCAGATATATAAAGATAAATGATATTGGTATACGTACTGTAAAGGTAAGAGTAACATAACATACATTTTATATATATTCACCTATTCTTATTAATAGAAACCATAATATTAAGTAAGTATTTTTAAGGAAATACCTTTGAGGACTGACTTCCTCAGTAAATTCACCATATTTGTACGTTATACCGAATTACTGTCTCTCCCATTCTACTGTGCGCCAATATAGCTTTTCTTTCCGTAGTAGCCTTTTTAATCAGCCAGGTGATAGGTCAAGGTATTTCATCTGAGTGCCCACAATGCTGATGTTCTGTATTAAGGACTTAAGGGGCTGCCTTGTTCACTCTGTGACCTTGTGCACTATACGCCCCTTTAAACTGTCAACACTTTGTAAATTATACCCAACACAAAAATCAAAAGACAGGTTAGCCATCGTTTCTAAATATGACTTCAATCACGTATTGTGCAGAGGGTCAATTTCAGGACTTTCAATGAACCTGAGGTCTTACTCACTGCAGCGGCACTACATCTGATGCATCTGATGATATACTCCCATCTATCTGTCCTAGTTTGTATTGATATTGTCAGACTGAACAAAAGGCACAAACTCAGTCATTGCTGCTTATTTTTTGCGCCTTGTGAAAAGTTAAAGTTTACTCCTTCAATGTGTCACGGACACTTTTGGGACTGAAAGAGTTAAGAAACTGACTTGTGAATTAGGTTATTTGAGAGCTTTTACCAAATTTCTGTGATTTTGTTAAGCAGTGCTAACCCAGAAGACACCTTACAGCACATTCAAATTAAGTCGTAAGCTGTCTTAGAGTGCCATATGATGTCTTATGGCTTCGCGCTTAGCGCCGTTTAGTACATATGGCCCTTATCTCTCTTTGACTCCGTTAAAAATGTCGGAGTGTATGTATCAAGGCAATTTCAAAATGTCCATCCTGCATCTCTTACCATCAATGTTTAATGGCACTTTGTATCAGCTTGCTATTTGTGGCACATCAACAGGAGCTATAGCTCTATATTACATTTCTGCATCTCTGTCTCTCATTTCCCCCCATTGCTTATGATTAAAAAAATCTCATATCTTAAGGAGTGTAGACTAACAGTCTGTATAATAGTGAAATTCACTATTATACTACTTACATCTTATGCAGGTGCAAGAGGAAATTGAAAAAAACAAAAACATTTTAATACAAATATATTTATATAATTATTATGAAAGGATTGTACTCTCCAAGCCAACCTATTGAAACAAACCTTTAAGATCATACATATTAACATCTCCATTAAAACTTACCTTATGTATTTATGTTGATGTGTGTGTGTGTGTGTGTGTGTGTGTGTGTGTGTGTGTGTATGTGTGTGTGTGTGTGTATATATCTATCTATCTAACACACATACCCACACACAGTATAATGTAGCATTATCTGAACCAGGGGATTTGAAGGAGTTAAACCACACTGCTTACAGCTTTGGCAACCACACAGTTTCCAAGAAATTTATTAAGCAGTGCTATACCACAGGACATCTTCCAGCGCTGGAAACTTATTCACTTGAATAGGCTTTAAGGTGTCTTCCAGTGACAGAAGGTGTTTTGTGGAATAGAATGACTTAGTACATTTCAGTCTTTACCCCCTCACATGAAAATACCTGTCTGGGAGAAACAATGTCATCGGCCAATAAAAGTCACAACGTCATGGGCAACTAATGCTGCATCTTTCTACTGGGTGACAACACTTCTCACAGCGTAAATGGAATCAATAGAAGATAAAGACATGCCCCTACTAAACATCTCAGATAAAAGTTTTCAGATATTGCAGCCAATAGAAAGTCGCAGCACCATGGGCATCCTGCAGCGCTCTACTGGGTGAGTACATTTTTTGTTAGTTGTAAGATTCAGGCAAATATCTCCATATATCTGAGGACTCCCTGATCTGTACATAGCACTTTTCAGCTCTTGGAGACTCCATGGTTGAGATGTTAAAAGGAAAAAAAAACTTTGGGGATGGGGATTTCTACTTCAAGCAGTAAACACTTTATTTCTCAAATAATCACTGGTATTGAGAAACAAAACTTCTTCTTTAAATACATATATTTATAAATATTTTTTATTTAATTTGTACTTGAACTGCCATGATCCTACTCCTGAAAGCCCCTCTGTTCAGGAGATATTCACTTCTGATTTTTTTCCCAAGAAACAAAAACGTATGATGGCAAGCCAGAGAATATGGGAAAATAGCAGGATATCCCCAAATCAGGTAAGCTTAAAATAAATCCAGGGGAACTTGACATATACTCTGATATCTTTTGATTCTCGTCGAAATTTAACATAAGTTGAACTTGATGGACGTACTGTATGTCTTTTTTCAACCTCATCTCCTATGCAACTATGGGGGAGCGCAGCACACTGTTTGTGAGAGGTGAACAGCAGTTTGTGTTGGTAAGAATAGCATTCTTCTTCTCTTCTCCCCAAAAACAAATCATGATGTACAGTACTTAATGATAGTATTAGGTCCTCCATGTTTGGCTTCATTAGACTAAATATAAATGTCCCCCACACAAAGGCCCTTGCTGAGTCTTCTATATTTATTTTCTGATGTTAAAATAACAGCACCAAAAAAAAAAAACCTATAAAAAATCAATAGAAGTGATTGCCCACATAGCCACTACATGTGTTCTTATCTTTAAGAATTAGAAGTCTTGAGGTCAAAAGCATATAATAATACTCTCAATTTCTACATACTGCAGCATGTTCATTTCTGGGTTACAATGTTCCTCACTTCCTGTATAATGTCCCTGTAATGTACTGCATAGGTGCCTCCTATGATAATTGAATTCATTGTGGTCCAACAACTGTAACAATTCATTATACTCAGTCCGAAATGATTAAACGTTAAGGGCTATATTTACAAAACGCTAAGCCTAATTGCAATGGGTTTAAAGGTGCCTTAAAATCTTTTTTTATCCTCCTTCTTACGTATCTCGTTGGGAAAGTGTTAATTATACTGAAGAAACTATTACCTGTATAGTTTATTAAATATGACTACCATTTAAAAAAAATTAAACTAAATAATAATCATATTTCCAAGTGACAAAGGCGCTTCAGCACTGAATTCATTAGATGTATATATTCATAACACAGGACTGGATGAAGATATGGATAACTGCTTGAAGATAGTAAAGTCCCCAGGTGGGCCAATGTACCCTGAAGGGTAAGGTGTAGGGCTAAAAAAACCCTCATTGGGATGGTCCCTGGACTCACATTAAGCAATCATGAATAAGAAAGTACTCACAGAAATCTCTTAATCCTGAAGTCCAGGAAGGCGTGCAGCCTGGAGTAGAGAGGTAAACATGAAGAACAAGGTGGTTCTGGCGCAGCAGCCAAAAAAGTGGGTCCCAAACAATTAATATTAAAAATAATTCTTTATTAGTCCATCTAAAAAAGTGGAGGCACTAACTAGGGTTATTTTTAATATTAATTGTTTGGAACCACTTTTTTGACTGCTGTGCCAGAACCAGCTTGTTCTAAATAATAATCATAACTATTGTCTAACTCTGCCCTCATTGGTGTCTCATTGTATCAATCTTTCTTCCTTACGTCAGACGGCAGCACAAGTATTGTTTCTTAAAAAAAAGCAGCACAGATTGTTTGGTCTTTTGTATAATATTATTTTACCATTTTGAGTTACATTGGGACAGTTTTTCAAATTACGAAACAGCAGCTATTACTTGCAATACAGCTTCCACAATGCACAAGACAATTAATGATTAATCAATGGGACATGTACAGTATACAAGCCACAACCACGACAAACATTCTGGTAAGACACACATGCTATAGAGTAAGTGAGTAATATGGTTTACAAACATGCATTTTGAAATTAGAACATCCAACATACACAAACACACCAAAATACTTTAGTAAATTTAAAAAGGGCTGAAAACAAGATAAAGGCACCAAATTGTACTCGCTATGTAAACTGTGGGATGCCAAGTCTATGTGGCACTTCACTTCTGAATGAGGAAACTGTTTTCTATAAATTCAGTGTTCACCAGTGTTACTTATGCAAGTGTCCTTACATTCGCATAAACAGCGTTTGGGGCCCATATTTAGTCAACTATACTATTCCATAATATACCTTACGATGCTGGAAGAAATCTTAAGGCTTATTTAAGTGAATGGGCCATAAAGTATCTTGCAGCAACAGGTGTACTATGAAATAGCACCGCTTAGTAAATATGGGTCTGAAGGTCTTCAAACATTACTGTATATGAAAGCTCTGTATGGTTCCACTGCTAAACTACATTGCTATTAGACAAGTAGCTGTTAGACAAGTAGTCCAGGTTATAGCTGCAACAAATTAGGCCTATTAGTTGTAGCAGATTACTGTATATATAAAATATATACAACCTCAATCTTTCCGAACAGCTGTCATATCTGAAAACACCCCAGCAAGGTTTAAATGTATTAAAAAAAATAGCATTTGTTGACGCACTCTGTGTTTATAAGGCTTTCAGTTATGTAACTAGAACTGTTTCTTGAGTTTTACATTACATTATAAGGAGATACTTCACATCAAATGTAAAGCCTTTACGTATCATAACAGAGATACAATATGCTTTCAGACGGATTCCTAAAAATAAAATGGGAGTGGGAGGAAAGTGAGATAAAATTCTGTTTGATAAATAGGATCCTTAGAGGCATAACATGTTTTGTAATGATACTGGTTTGAGAAAGCGGCTCAGATCTGGCTCTATATATTTTTAAAAAGGTATTCAAACCTTTCAATAATTCCAAGGTTTTTCTTTGTTGAGAGCTGCAAGCTTTTTAATGGCTCCAATCTACCATATCCTGTTATACGAACAATTAAACGCAGGGATCCCGTAGTATTTCCAATAGAATGCCAAATTCAATTTTGTCGGACAAAGCATGAGCGTGATAAACAATTTGCCAGTATTCTTAAGAATACTAAAATCCTAAACAAAAAAATTAGAGGTTCTAAGGGAGTATATTCCCCAGTTAACTTCTGCAAGGAATCGCGAACCTCCAACCTACATTGAGGAATTATGGGACATTCATACCAGAATATCTTTCCTGCAAAATAGAAAATACAAGAATAACCCCACCTTCGTTTTAATAATTGGTGTAGACAATAGAACCCATGATGTATGTCCCAGTTTTTAAAGCGACTGTTTGTTTGAGCAGGAGGAAAATAAGGGTTGAAATATATGGAACCAGAGTTCAGGGAAAAGAGGCTAGGTTAAAAGAGGAAACCATTGAGTCCCAAATCTGGGTTGGTTGTGGGTACAAATGTAATATTTTTGGATCTGCTTTTAGCCCGCAAAGAAGTTAAATGGAAAGATCTTTGCCATTAGTTTGTTAATCTATAATCCAGATTTTGATAGTTAATAAACCATTCTCATATAGCCCTTAGCTGGCTGGCATAGTAATATTTGTGGACATGGGGTACTCCCAGACCTTCTTCATCTTTAGGTAGATACAGGATTTTTTGTTCTAGTTTTTTTTTTGTCCCATATAAAATCTAGAATCATTTTTTTCCCCAACACAGTTCTGGAGATCTTCACTGGTAAGGCCTGCACAAAATACAAAAAATGAGGGATCAATTACATTTTAGTAGAAGCTACACTGCCTAGTAGGGTTGCCAGGTAGCTTGTCCAAAAATACTGGACACAACTGTGAAAGGTGCGATGCGCGCGAGAATCGTTGGTGGGGAAGAATGTTATTTATAAATAACCTGTTACGTAATTTTTTTTAAATCTCACTCCAAGTATTCACCAATTTGCACCAATTTATATTCTATGTCGTAAAAAATCTGGTGAGGAGTCTTGCGAGGGAGTGCCCTTCTAAGGATTTTTTTTAGGAAATAGAATATGAAATAGTGCAAATTGGTGCATGCTTGGAGTGAAATTTAGAACAAATGACGTAATGGTCAGATCATTTCTAAATAACCGACCTGCAGTCATACTGTACATGGCGAGCAATACTAATCTTAATGCTCTTCCCACAAATTCCAAGATTGTTGCACCGCTCCTCGTCCTCTCTCCCCTTATCCCCTCGTCCTTTCACCTCTCCCCTCATCCTCTCACCCCCTCCCTTCATCCACTCTCATCCCCCCTCCTTCATCCTCTCTCATCCCCCTTCCCTTCATTCTCTCTCACTCCCCCTCCCTTCATCCTCTCTCACCCCCCTTCCCTTTATCCTCTCACCCCACTTCTGTCATTATCACCCCCACAGGACAGCCAGAGAGAACACACACACACAAAACAGTACAAACACACACACACGGACAAAACAGAACAAGTAGCCAGGACACAGTCTCACCTCTCTCTGCTCCATGCTTTTCCTCCGCTCTTTGGCCCCACCCCCAGGGCCCTGCCACCTCCATCCTGATTGGCTGCTGCTGTGTAATGCAGCCAATCAGGATGGAGGAAGCTGCCAAGCCCCCTAGTAGCAGCAGCCCTGCTCTATCCCTTCTCAGGGAAATCCCACAATCGGTTACTACTGTAAATCCAGAGAGGTAATACCGGACACATTCATGTCCGTTATTATCTCTCATTTTTTACCGGACAGAGTAACCAAATACCGGGCTGTCCGGTTCAATACCGGACACCTGGCAACCCTACTGCCTAGCCAGGAGAAGCCTTGCAATCCCAGGAATGCTGAGCATTATAATGTGACTAACAATCCCAATTATTTACTGTAATACTCTTTTCGGCCCATCGAAATGGGAACCAACTGTAGTTTAATAGAATCAACCTCTTGTTCAGACAAATTTACATTTTCTGATTTTTTAAAAAAGTTTATCTCAACGCAAGATACATTACGTACTTTTCCAGTTCCGGCATTACAAATAGTAGTGAAGGTGGAAGGCTTACAAACAAAGAGAACCGCATAGACAAACAAGGCCAGTTTATTATATAATATACCAGATTTGATGCCATGGATATTTAGATTAAGTTTTATCCTCTGTTCTAAAATAACGGTTCCATGGCAAGGGCAAAGATTTGTCCGAAAGGTATGAGTGTTTTGTGTTTGTGGATCCAAAACATTTCTCGTTTACTCAAATCCAATCCCCTATCTCTGCCTCTCAAGTGCTGTTGTACCAACAGAGGAAAACGAGGTGGAAAAGACTTCAGCTTTGCGTTTCTCACAGAGCATAACAGAAAGGCGCAGAAGATTAAGGGTATCATTAAAAAGGATTGGCATCTACTTTTGAGTGATCCTCTACTTAAGAATAAAATTCCATCAATCCCAAATGTGATTTTTAGGAAGACTAGTAATCTTAAAAATAAGATAGCTCCTAGTGTCATAAGAAAATTAGGAATACTGAGAAGAATGAAGGGAGAAGTTTCTCAAAAAATGCTGCGAGTTTCTAAAAAACACTGCTAAAGGTTTTTTTGGTTGTGCGTCCTGTACAGCATGTCAGTTTAAGTCCAAGGAGAAATCCTTTTTTAAATCCAATGTGAAAAAGGAGACTTTTAAAATAGACAAAGTCATCTGCTGCAGGTCAGATTATGTAATATACATATTAGAATGCCCTTGCAGGCTTCAATATGTTGGCAAGACCACCAGGCCTATAAGAACTTGCATATTAGAACACTTGAGCGCAATTCGGAGAGGAATTATCACTCATAGTGTATCAAAACACTTTTTAGAATGCCATAACTCAGATCCTACGGGTTTGACTTTTAAGGGAATAGAGTTGGTATAACAGCACTGGAGAGGCATAGATAGGGGATTGGATTTGAGTAAATGAGAAATGTTTTTGATTCAAAAACTCAAAACACTCATACCTTTCGGATTAATTGTAGAATTTGAGATAATACCGTTTTTATGATAATCTTAAATGTTATATATTTATATTCTTAGATTTGTATTTTATATGGTATGTATCTCACATAACCTGTTGTATACTAGTATTAATGTATATAGACCTCCCCAGTGTCTGTACCAACTAAGTCCTCTTTTGGTTTTATTATGTTTTAGTGTTATTGGATTAGTGATTTTATATTTGTTTATGTTTTTTGGTAATTTCTTCCCCCTTTTTTCTCATATTTGTGCCATTAGGGTATCACATTATGAGTATGTAATAGTATGGAGGGAATCTGTTTCTACTCTGTAACTTTGTATATCTATGTTATTATATATTCTTAGTATCTTCATTTAGTAAGCTATTTTTATTATTGACAGGCTTTTTATTTTCAATATTGTGTTTTAAACTGAATAAAGATTACGTAATCTGTAATATATAAATGTGTTTAGCACCACATGAAAACTTTTGTCCATCTGCCCATAATCTAGTAATTAAGACAGCCCTTAAATGGGTTGTGGGTGAGGGGAGGGACATCTCCTGACGAAGCGGCACAAGCTGTGAAACGCGTAGAGACGGATCGTGAGGCATGAGCCTTTGGCAACAGAGTCCAGGAAAAACTAACACTCGCTTGAAACCTATTGACACCGGAGGCGGGGAGCGCAAAAGGTAGTGACGTCAGACGTCCGGGTGGTCGAGGATACGAGCGGTGCAGAGTTACTTAGTGCATATCAAAAGTGACAATGTCTTGTCTCTTGCATTGAGGAATCATCCACATACTGCAAGTGGGGAATCTAACAATACCTGTACAGACATATCCCAGGGGTCAAACAAGTTATAACAGCTTTATTTCTAGTTATAATACTTTTATAAAAGTTATAATACTTTTTTCTAGTAAGTGGGCTGACATACGAGCCAAGTTCAGTGCCACTATTTCCACACTTATAACACACAGTGCACACTATATTCTGTTTTCTTTTCTGGGGTGATCTTGCTCCTTCTGGAATCGGAGGAGGATATGCCTCTAATTGGAACATAGGGGCATTGATGGGCTAGTTTGCACCAAGATTTTTTTTCATTTTTAGTACTGTACAAGGCAGTATGAGTGTATCCCTGAATATTCCTGTATTAACATACTTTGTTACATTGCTTTTGGGTTCACATTACTATCTGTTCCGTCGCTTTTGAGGCCTAGGTACTGTATATGTCTCCAACTTAATTTCCAGCCTCAATTACAATCCCTATGCCCCTTGTCTTCCCTCTCTTGAAGCATCCATCAGGATACACCATACGAGAAGGACAGGAAATGGCAGGGGAAAGTAGGAATCGCCCCCTCAGTTCTCCATAATCTATGTGTCCCATTATTCATTTCAGCTTTAAAGCAAATTTGTCGCCTGCATAAAATGAACCTTGGAGGGTCGCTGGATTGTGGGCCTGAAAGTAATGACAGGAGTCTTAGTGCGGATTTTGGGGAAGGAGAGGAACATACCGCAGTAGACAATCACCAGTTACAACCTCCGCGGTAGGTTTTACCAGGACACAGTGAGCTCACCTCTATTTGATCACAATGCAGGGGTCTGGAAGGACCGTACAGCTGCCAAGATGCGGTTTATTAGAAAATAAATGTTAAACGATCTTTGAACCGAAAATAGCATACATTAACAGCTGAGGTTTAGGCCTCATTTTGAAATGCCTGGAAAATTCCAATACAGCCGACTAATAAAAGGATCAATTTAGAGTCCTTGTTTTTCTAAACTATATTCTGCTATTATATAAACAAAAATAGAGCAGGAGTATCTGGCTGCAGATTATCCCCGAAACATAGAGAGTTCTAGCATGCCGTGGCTATCTTAGTTGGCAGCCTCCTGGAAATCCCGTTTTGAGTTTCTTAAATGCCGTAAAATGGCAACTATCGCAAAAACAACAACAGATCAGAGATGATACAAAAAAGACAAGAGGAGGACAAACACAACCTTCTAAGTAAAAATTGAAAATTTATTGTATGAGCCACAACAGCCCCCAATTCTTACTTACATGTAAGGTATAACAAATGGGGGGCTCAGAAAAAGATAAGTGAGATATCCACATTGTATTATCAACACCTTCCAAGTACGGTGTAGAGGGGACAGTCCGGAAGACTGTTGACTTGAAAAGGTCCTGCTTTAGCCGGCATACAGCAGGACTCTGAGCAGTAACATCCGCGTATACCACATCGTCAACTTCTGGGTTCGCTCTGTTCGTCTCCTCCGAATCAACACAGTGCCACCAAGCAGCTGTAGCATCTGGATGCAGATTAGCCCCAAGACAGAGCGTTCTAGCATGCCGTGGCTATCTTGGTTGGCTGCTTCCTGAAAATCCCGTTTTGAGATGTTTAAATGCTGTAAAATGGCAACTATCGCAAAAACAACAGATCAAATATGATCACCTTGCAATGGCATTTGGCTGGCAGTTGGAAGGACTGTCAGCTATTTCACAGTCTCCAGAGTTTGTGAATGTCTTCAAACTTGCCTAGCAAATTTTGTTAGTGGTTTTCTTAACGGTTGCTCAGGAATGCACAAAAATTAGCTTAAGTTCAATATTTTCACCAAATTACATCAGAATTGTGACTTTTGCCAGAATTATGTATATAAAGTCATGTGACCTGATGCCATCTGAAATCGACTTTGGGGATTGGCAACATTTTATGCAGTTTGCAGTTTTAATGGAATTTTTCATTAAAAAAATAAATCTTGTACTATTTTGTCTGGTTCATGGTCCAGCCCCCCCAAAAATAGCACATCTCTACCCAAATCTATAGTTATACTGTAATGTCCTGTAGCAATTTGAGCTAATTTTGTACAAAAACACGAAAACTCTCAAAACTAATATCCACTCTCTAAAATACTGCCATAATCGCATGCATACAAATGTGTATAACATTACAACCAAACCACTAAACAAAGGACCAATGCCAATCCCCACACATATCCTGGTGGGACATCAGACAGCTTCTTCAGCCTTCATTCTGTGAAAGCTCATGCACAACATGCAATAATCTGTCAAATTTCCATTCACTAGGCTGTCATAATTACAGTTCTTATTAAAACCTTAATGAAAACAACATGCTGTGTGAGGCAAAAGCAGAAAACACTTTATTTTTCCTTCCGCTGTAATGTCTATGTAGGCGCTTTAAGACCTCCTTTCTTTTCTCCTGAGCCACCACTAGAATCAAACAAACCACAAAACTTGTGAAAGACCAGCTATAATTTAAGACTACTGTAGTGCAAATATTCCTCTTTAATCTGTGCCTTTTAATCTTGTTTCAGACCAAAATCAGTGCTGACAATAATTGGCATGCGCCCAATGGTCAGTCAGAGACGGGATTTGTGTATGAATAGGCCACTAAATGCAGGACAGCATATCAACAAATTATTTCAGAGCTTTTTGTAAGGAAATTCAAAGTAACAATGTGTATAGTAACACTTTCTTGTTAGCTCAAGACATCAAATGCCCTATGATAAAAAAAAATGTTGCTTAATCTAGTTGTACATTTTCCATTATATGGGAATATACTAGTGCAAAGTTCAGTCTAGAAAAAAATTAGATCTTTGGAATTAAACTTTTATCTGGTCAAAAAAAATAATCTTTCTTCATATCCATGTTTTTTTTTTTTTTTTTTTTTTTTTTTTTAAGATGAGAATGACAATATAAATCAAATTTTTAAAATTATATTGACTCTTGTTTTGGAGTCCCTTGGAGTTAATTTTGGTAATGTATTTTGTTCCCATTGGCTCATGTGTTCAACAAAAAGTTATTTGTGGTACTGTATCTTAACCATGCATACCTATACCTGGACTCCTATGCTCATTTTCAGTGGTGCCACCTCTGCTAGCACACTGCAATTACTTATATAGGATGAGTTTCTTTCAAAGCAAAACCTGGTTGCTGTTTTAAATAGACTAGATCAGGGTTGGCCAACTCCAGTCCTCAAGAGCCACCAACAGGTCAGGTTTTCAGGATATCTCTGCTTTAGGTTTTCAGTCTTCGACTGAGCCACTGACTGAGCCACCTATGCTGAAGCAGGGATATTCTGAAAACTTAACCTGTTGGTGGCTCTAGAGGACTTGAGTTGGACACTCCTGAATTAGGAGCAGGCAATAATATTCAGAAACTTTATGTACTGAGGTGCTCCCTTAAAGTTATTGGCAGCCAGAGGGGTACTCTCCAATGTGTTGCAAGCCCCTTTAGCAGCAAAGGATTTAAGTAGACAGGATACATGTGTAGCCCTGTTTCCCCCCTCTCTGGAAACATGTTGCTGCTACTGATGTCTGTGGTGTGGTCATACCTGTGAGGGTCCAGGAGAGCCGAGTGTCCGTGATGTTGTGGGGTAACAGGACAGGTTTTTGGTGAGCCTTAGATTCTTTCCATGTGGTGACAGCGCCTCCAGTCACAGCAGGATACAGTATAACTGCAGGAAGTCCCTACCATGACAGTCTTACTCCTATACTTCAGGTTAATAGACTGCAACTCAGCCAGAAGTATATAAACTGGATCTTTATTTGTAGCAACCACTGCAGGATGGTATAACATTGTTGCATGTAGTAGAGTAGGGGTTTCAGGCCCTTGGATGGTGCTGGCCAGTAGATAATGTGATGAAGCCTTGTGCTAAGCACAGATCTTGACTCCTACACCCATGAGGGGCTGAAGGGAACTCCAACACACACACTCCTCTCCCCAGTAGGGGCGGAGGAGAACTGACTCCTATAATTTAGAACATCCTCCCTAATGCAAAAAGGGAGGTCACAGGGTCTGCACCATGACAGGCTGCAACACAGACCCAGTGTCACCACATCTTATGCCACTCAGGGAGGTTGTGTGAGGGGGGCAAACCCCACAGGATAGCCTGTCACTGTCTGTACCTAGGAGAACTAACGTGACGGGGGGAGATGGGGGCAGAAAGATAGCTGGGCAAGCCATGGCTATACTCTCCCCTAGGTGAAAATTCCCATGTCCTCACTGGGATCCAATTTGGGCACCATCCAGTTAAGCCTGTAAAACAGAACAGGTTACTGCAGATGTATAACATAACAATCACAGTCATACAGACAATTGCCCACATCATCCATTGATTTACAACGATGATGAATACATAACTACTCTTCCAATGGGAAGACAAACAAGATCCTCATTTATAATATTTCGGATCTGGCTTCCTGACTACTTTCTCATCGAATAGCTTGGTCCACACATAATATATTTTGGAGAACCAGGACGTTGCCTAACTTCTGCATGGTCTCTGTATATGCATGTACCTACCAATCATTCTTCCATGACAGAACAAATTTTGGAATCAGAAATAAATCTGTCATCAGATGTTTTGGTCTTTATATTCTCTATGACAGCTACAGGTAGTCGCAACCATACATGGCGGTTTCTATTTCATCCATTATTGGCTCATGTACATATAGGAATTTATATCCGTGCGACTGACGGTACCTGTTAAAATTTGCTCTATCAGCTCTACTCAACTTTATGATCTTATGGTCAGCTCCCTGACCAGGTAATATCCAGAACTTAGGCTAACTGAGCTCTACCTCCTGATAAAGTATTGAGGGGCCCGTAAGGACTCTTATTTGTAAATTGATCTCGCCCAACCTGCGAAGGGCCTCAGCTTTCTCTTCCTGGGAGAGTTGACCTTCCCAACAGTGGTCCACGATGGAGCCATCCACGAGCAGTAGCCGTGTTCTATTTAGGCTAGCAGCATAGCCCTCAAACATTGGGTCCCACCACTTAAGAGGTTCCCTAGACTGACCTTCTATAGGTAGACTATCGGACCTTGTGCCCATCTGGGAGGACACATTAGACGTGGCAGATTGCTGAGACAGAGATGAATCCCTAAAGGACTTAAATGACCCTGGAGACTTAGCCACAGGAATTCCCACCAAAGTACCAATACCTCAAGTCTGTTGACATATCCGGGACAAGTTATCGCTAGGGAACTTGGATAACACAAATGGGGTTGCTTCTGGATCCAATACCTTGGAACTTTGGGACGAAATACTAGGGTTAGAAACCAAGGGTCAATGCCTAGGATGATCCTGGACATACCGCACAGGATTGACCTTTCCCTTACTCCCAGAGGATGGTGTTGAACCAGACGTAGGGGCTGATGACGGGGCATGGGCAACTGGGCCTATCACTGTCCATGACCAGTCCAAGGGATGTATCAGTAGGTGGCTACGACTTCTAGGGGATGGTTTAGGGGCATTGTTGAAGGATCCACGACGACTTCTTCCCCGGCTCAGGGTCTGTGGGGTAGCAGGAGCAGCTGAGCACCATCCGGCACTCACCCCGGTAATAATAGTGGCAGTTTCGCATCCGAGATGGCGGACATCTTGTCGACGCCATCGGGTAGTGCCAGCCTCACGAGAGTCTCAGGCAGGCCCATGCTCAGTGGCAGCGATGACATCACATCCGGCTGCACCGGAAGTACATCACTCCACGGCACACCAAACAGTGTTTGGCAAGGCCGCAGCGGACTCCTGTTGTGCAGAAGAAGATGTCGCGTCAGCCAACTGCAGGTAGGAGATGTCATCGGATCTTGTCTTTTCCTCAGCGTTCGGGTTTTTGGCAGCGCCGACGTCTTCCTTGAGCGCGGGGCTCTTCCCATAACCGAGACAATAGTCCTGGATTGGTGCAGGGTTGTGGCTCCTCCCCTAGGTGGAACACAGAGCAGAGGGAGGATGGACCAAGGAGTGACTTGGCTCCAGATGAGCCAGTCACAGAGATGGGCGGTGTCAGGTTTTGCCGCCTAACAGGATGCAACTACTTTTGCAAACTTGCAACTACTTTTGCAAAACTGGTAACTGGCTTGTGCAACCCACGCGGTCCAGTGATTTGGGCCGGAATGCCATTTTGACTGCCCAATATTTGCCATGTACTCCATTTTAAGAAGGTACACAGGGTCCCTGGTGACGCCTCAGGGGCCCCTTCCTCACTTTCGACTTGTAGAAAAGTCCAGAATAAAGGTGCACAAGGTCCCCCAGCCAACAACTGAAAGGGGCCCATCCCTTGTTAAAATGAAATGCGGGGTTCATGCTCCCTGGATACATTTCCCACAGGGTGCGAACTCAAAAGCACAGTCCAGGTACCCATAGTCCTTCGTTACGCTGAAAGAGTTCTGGCCTCAGATTTTCCTTATGGAGTAGCAGCTTGAAGGGTACACGCTCCCCGGTTTTCCCGTCAGAGAATGCCCGAACATCTGTCGGTAATTGAATGAAGGGTACACGCTCCCTGGAAACATACCCTCAGGGTGCGCCCAAACTTGCAAGGTACATCCTGCACAGGTGCACAGGGTTCTTTCGGTACACTGAAAGGCTGTCCTGTCCCTGTCTTGGATCCTTGATGAAGGGTACATGCTCCCCGGATTTCCCGTCGGGGTGCGCCCCAAGTCAGTCTATCCTTGGTAAAGGTCTAGGCAGCCCCTCCCCGGTGTCGCATCAGGGAGAGGCTCCCCCATTCCTTAATGTGGATGGATGCCCGGGGTCCCTGGGGTAGCATTTGGCCTCTAACTGTGGCTGGCTGCAAAGTCTCTGAAAGCCAGCCCTGTTGCTGCATCTCAGCAGTGCCTCCATTTGTAGCCCTGTTTCCGCCCCTCTCTGAAAACACGTTGCTGCTATCTGTGGTGTGGTCATACCTGTGAGGGTCCAGGAGAGCTGAGTGTCTGTGATGTTGTGGGGTACCAGAACAGGCTTTTGGTGATCCTTAGGTTCTTTCCATGTGGTGACAGCGCCTCCAGTCACAGCAGGGTGCAATATAACTGCAGACAGTCACTACCATGACAGTCTTACTCCTATACTTCAGGTTATTAGACTGCAACTCAGCCAGAAGTATATAAACGTGATCTTTATTTGTAGCAATCACTGCAGGATGGTATAACAGCATTGCATATAGTAGAGTAGGGGTTTCAGGCCCTTGGATGGTGCTGGCCGTTAGATAATGTGATGAGGCCTTGTGCAAGCACAGATCCTGGCTCCTCCACCCATGAAGGGCTGAAGGGAACTCCAACACACACACCTCTCCCCAGGAGGGGTGGAAGAGACCTGACTCCTATAATTTAGAACATCCTCCCTGATGCCTAAGGAAAGGGCACAGGGTCTGCACCATGATAGGCTGCAACACAGACCCAGTGTTATCACCTCTCGTGCCACTCAGGGAGGCTGCGTGAGGGGGGGGGGGGACAAACCCCACAGGATAGCTTGTCACTTTCTGTACCTAGGAGAACTTACGTGACAGGGGGGGCAGAAAGATAGCTTGACCAGCCATGGCTATACATGCTAATATACTATCAAACAATTAATATACTGTATATGGTCTCATTACCTCATTCCAGGAGAATGAGTGGCTTTAAAGCAGCAATTCTTCACCACTAAAATATTTCTTAAATTACACCTTAACCGATGGGTGTTCTGAATTTGATATGCCAGTGACACCCCAGAGTAAGCGGGGGGGGGGGGGTAAGAGAGAGAAAGGGGGAGAGAAAAAAAGGGGGGGAGAGAAAGGAGAGTGAGAGGATATAGGGGTAGAGAAAAAGAAAGAGGGAAGAGAGAGAAAGAAGGGGAAGAGAGAGAAAGTTGGGAGAAGAGAGAGGGGTGAGAGAAGAGAGAAAGGGGGGGTGAAGAGAGAAAGGGGGAGAGAGAGGTGGCAGATATACCCAAGGGGGGAGAAGAAAGACGGGGCGAAATAGAGTGGGGGAAACAGAGAGAAGGAGGAAGAGAGGGAGACTGATGGAGCGGGAAAGAGGGGGGGGGGGAGAGGGAGACGGTTCTATAAAAAAAATTGGAAGGGGAGGGGGGTAACGCAGTTGATGGAACTTGCTTTTGGCGCACAAATAGCTAGTTCTGCCTCTGATCATATATAGCAGCGTGAACACTTGTAGTTTCACATGAACAAATAATTATTATTATTGTAGCCAGGTCCATCAGGGTTGCCTCCGCTGCAGTGGGAGAGTCAGGTAGGGTTGCAGAGCGTGCAGGGAGCGCTCCGGTATATAGGAGGCTCCGCGGCGGCCCGAACTTCCAGGGTGTCGCCATTTCGAGGTTAGCGCATGCGCAGCAAGCCTGGTATGAGACGGCGCCTTCAGTGAGCTTACGAATGTGCAGAGAATTATTACAGTAGCGCGCGAAGCCTGGACCTATAAGAGGAGGGCTAGAGCAGGGGACAACAAGTCCCATGAGCGCTAGGGAGACCACCTGATGCCAGGGAGCCAATAGGGTGATAGGGTCCTTGCAGGAAGGAGATAGGAGGTTGCGCAGAGGAGCACGTTTGGCAGTCAAGACCAGGAAGGGGAGGAGGTAGGAGCTGTGTGTTTAGAGAGGCAAGTAGCCTCTACACTAGGCCAGAAACCCCCCCTAGGTCCCAGATAGGCCCCTGAGTCACATACAGCTTGTGGTTGCTGTAGGGACAGGCCGTAGAATAGGAACCTGCCCCATTAGTGTGCAAAGTCAGAGACACAGCGGACGCTGCATTCCATTACAGAGGTTTGGGACCAGACCTCTTCAGAGACAGTCACATATATATTCCTGGGTGGGAGCACCTGGAAGGACATCGCAGAAAGTATCACGTGTCGGCGGATCCTTTGCGAAGTTGTCGGCTGGTCCGAGCGCAGGAGCGTTCAGCAGGTAATCACATACAACAAGTGCACCAATATATATCTACTCTCTCTCCATAGTGGCCGCGTGGTCACCACACACTGGGGTTTGGGTGTGGGACATTGGACACGGTGGAGGGTCGCGTCCTGCGAGATGCTTTGGATAGTTGTATCTCTAGTGGGGAAGGAGTATGTGATGTGTATGCATATAAGCTATCTGCATATAGTTGTAAAGGTATTGGTTATTATATATTTGTTGTGTATATCATTCTATTGGTGTCCTGTGAGGAATCACTTCCACTCTGCTGGGAGCCATCACAGGTGGAGGCGCTGCGTCTGGTAAGAAGTAATACATATATATATATTGCCCCAGGCTCTCCATGGCAGAGGCTCAGGCCCTGCGAGCCGACAGGTTACACACAGCATTGGTAGTCTTCCTGTGTTCTAGGGGAACAGGGCTACATTATTATTCCTGTAGATGCCATTAGCATTCTCGTCTCTGGGTATCATTATAGAGCATATTTACTAAGTGGTACTATTGCATAAGACACCTTTCCGGCACTGAATACACCATTCACTTTAAAGTGTTAATCATGCCTGGCTACCTAAAAAAATGTCTTTAAAAAAGACACATTGATCCAACACTTGTTATAAACTACTTTTTAAATATTTATATGTACCACAGCTTTTTTAATTTGTTCTGGGCAGTAATGTGTCTTGTGGAATAGCGCTATTGGGCCTGTATATGTTTCTAGTTTTCATTCCCATAGCTGTCTGTAAATAAAAACAGGACAAGGGAAACCATTTACTTTAGACCAATCAATAAATAGTTTTTGAGACTGTCAATTGGAGCTACTGTAACAATAAGGTGCCTCTATCCAGAGATCAGCCCATGCCGCTTCCAAACAGAATGTAAAAGACAGGTTATTGCCAGTCAGTACAGAACATGAATTATAGGCATGCTCGGGTTGAATTTAGAACTTACCAAGGAGCTTTGATGGAAAAACATCCTGCTCCAAACAGGTAAGGTCTTCATGTGGGAGGGGAAAAGGCAAAACAAATTAGATAAAAACTCATCATCGACGTACATAGTTTAAATCATGCGTTTGCTGCTTGGAGAACACATATATTCTATTAATTGTACTTAATTTTAAGTACTTAATCAATCTTAATAGGTTTACAGCTGCAAAATGCTCTACCAAAACAAAAGTAAAGCTTTTTACTCTCTGTTGAGGGATCTTTGAGATATGTGTGTGTGTGTGTGTGTGTGTGTGTGTGTGTGTGTGTGTGTGTGTGTGTGTGTGTGTGTGTGTGTGTGTGTGTGTGTGTGTGTGTGTGTGTGTGTGTGTGTGTGTGTGTGTGTGTGTATATATATATATATATATATATGTGTATAAAAAAATAAACAAAAATGAATAGACAATACCGTTCTGTGGCTACCGAAATGTTTTTATTTGTGCGAGCTTTCGAGATACACTGATCTCTTCTTCTGGCGCTGTTACAATGGATAAAGCAAGAGATGTTTTTTTACTTAAAAACAGTGCATCTTGGAATGTATCTGTGACTGAAGCCTATCCCTCCCATATATATATATATACCATTGGTATACATATAAATATATATACAGTATATATATATATATATATATATATTATGTACATTAAAGCGGTGTCCATAAATTATAGCAATAAGCACCTATCATGTAGAATAACATGAAAGAAATAGTTTATTTATTGTGTTACTGTATATACTTACTTAAAAAAAGACATTAAAAAAACACTTCTGTACTACAGTATAAAGATCCTGGGGGCCTGAATAACATGGTGTATAAAAAAAGGAGCAATAGCTATAAAAGAACTGTATTAAAAAATACATTGTATTGGGTAAAAAAAGATCAGACAGCCATGATGAAGGTTCCCTAGGGCAGCAGCGCGCAAACTGAGGGGAGCAAGATTTTTTGGGTGGGGCGTGGGCGGTTGCAGAAGTCCTGCTCGTCCCCAAGGCATTAAATGTAATGCCGGGGGACCACACGTGGCCTCTGCAACCTCTACTTACCGAGATTCAGCCAGCTTCAGGACGCATGACCATGGAAACGCGGCATCAAATGACGCCACGGGCTCAAGTGACGTCACGGTTGCCACCGAGATTCAGCCGGCTTCAGGATGCATGACCATGATAACATGACGTCAAATGACGACGTCATTTGAGGGGGGGGGGGGGGCGCAACAACAGAGGAGAGCAGGTTGGGGGGGGAGGGAGGAGACGCAGCAAAAAAAAAGTTTGTGCACCCCTGCCCTAGGGAACCGAAATGTCAGCTCTTTTTACGCTAATGTAACTAAACCTAACTTTTATTTGATAAGTTCAGTTATTTAATTATTATTATTTTCTACAGGTGTTTTAAGAATGTGCTATGTATCAAGCTTTTGCTATTATAAAAATGTATACATTTAAAAATCATCAAAGTAGAAACAGGCAACTAGAAGTATGTTTATTATTTTCCAGTAATATCAAAATCCAAAGTCTATAAAATTACGTACAACCAGCTTTTATCAAAGTCCAGTTTTGAAACACATTTATAAATGTATGCATTTTTATTACTGAAACATACTGTACTGCGATATTTCAATTATAAATTCAAAAGTTATGTTGCCCTCGAACATGTGTCCACCTGATTTGCTTTTCTAGGCTTAAACATATTTAAACATATTTGCCAACCTACTTGTAAAATACTTGTAAAATAAAATGGTAATATTCTTGTGTGTCAATTCCACATATTGAATACAGCTCTGAGTATTCCTCAAATACTTATGTCTTACAAAACCATCACTTACATTATGCAAAGATGTTTAAACATCTACTTGAGCTTTTAAGACTATGCTGAAATGGTCTGGAGACTTATATGGTTTCAAAAGCTTAAAACCTCCAACAAACAACTGTCATGATGTTTAGAGAAAAACAGCCGTTCTCAACCTTTATTGCATAATAATAATCCTAGTTATTTTCTAAATAAATGTGGCATGTTAAACCAGGTTCTTTATCCCAGGTTACACCAGGATTGCTTAAGTTACAGGCATTTAAAATGGCCATATCATACTTAATTTGTTCCTTTTTCACATGAAGATACAGTATGATGTTGTTCTATTGTCTTTTCTCAAATAAAAGTTTTCTAAAATTTTCTTCAAATTCTTGGTTGAGGACTACAAAAAAAAGCACAACAGTTAAGGTAGTCTATAAATCAAAACATAAGGTCACCATTTGTTGTTGAGTAAACTGTAGTAAAACCAGTTTAAATGTATTTGCCTAAACAGTGTATGATTTTCACAACACAAATATACAGTATCATTTAATACTATGTGTAATGCCTTCATTGCTGTAAAGGTTAAAATAAAACTTGTTAATAAGCCCCTTTTTCTTTTTAGTCAATAACGTTAAAGTTGAGTGACTTTTTTTTGACAAAGCAATTTGACAAACTTCTGCTTGGTGCACTGGTGAAATGGCTATACACAAATGAGAAGACAGCCTTTTCTTGAATTGACAGCACCAGATGGCCATGTTGGATGACAATAATAAAGCAATGTCAGGATGCATGGAACTTAGATGTAAAGTGGTTAAGATTAAGATGGGGTAAAACAAGCCGCAAATTTAAAAAAAAAGTGATTCTAAAATTAATTATTGCAAATTGACATTGTATATAGATGTATTTTTCCAACGTATTCAAGTCTGCCATAGCACAACCATCACAGTGGTACATTTCTATTCAGTTTAGAATTTAATTAATTTGAATGACATCATGAAGTCACTACTTTAAAGTACAAATCTCTGCTGCTCGTTTTGTTCTTTTTCTCCCCCCATTTTTTTTTTTAGAGGATGGGTAATTCAGGGTCCTTGTAAGCTGAACCACGTGATTTTCAGCTCCGGTGACCTACTAGCTCCCGGGATACTTATCGGTAAGGATCCCCTGCAAGTGAAATAAAATGGCGGTCTAAATCTCCCATGTCATATATGACAATAGGAAGCATCGACCTCATCCGTTACGGCTTCCTATTGGAGGTTGAAATCCCAGCATGAAACCAGGAAGTGATGCCGGCACCTTTACTAGTATGTATCTCAGAAACTGAGGGTCCCACGGTTCAGGGACCTCTGCTTCCCAAACTATAATTTTTTTTTTTTTTACAAAAAGAGATTAGGTAGGGGGGATGGCTGCCTTAATCCCAGTTTAGAAAATAAGATCAATATACAAAGATCATTCACCTACAGTACAAACCAGCAAAGTGGTATGTCTGGTAAAATGTAGAAAATGTACAAACACAAACGATGTTGCGGAAACTCAGACATCAATGCGGGGGACAGCACTTTTCCAAGCAAGACACTTATTGGCTGACTTATTCATTCTAAATGAAAAAAAATACACAGGAAAAAACATGGGAATTATAATACGTAACATTCTAATAACTTTAATCAAGATACTGGATTCATGACACATCATGGCAACATTTCATTCACCTCTTCCACATCATAGTGAGGGCGTTAACATAAATGTGCTGCTTTGCTTGCAGGCGGCACGTGCAAGTCACTGCACCGCGGTCTGCGGTTAACTTGGCGTGGCCAAAACGGGTCGGGTGGGCATGGCCATGACGTGGGAGGGGCGTGGCCATCACACAAACTCAAAGCACAGCACTGCTTGTCTTCAGATTTGCTGCTGAGATCCAATCTGTGATTGGTTCCCTTGCGTACAACGTGACGCGTCACCGCGCCGGGTCACCAGAGGCTTGTAGCTCCGGCCGGCTGACGTGTCACAGCATGTAGTCAGCCACGGAGGGAGGAGGCAGCGGGGAGTACCAGAGTGCAGGTAGGGGCCTGGCGCAGTTTGTCCTCAGCCTTAACGTGCATCTTCAAAGACCAATAACACAATGTTAAGTTTTTCCCCTGGAAACAGCATTGAGTTAACTATAATGGCCATTATTGATAATGATATGCAAAATAAGCATTCCCTCTATCAATGCGTATCCACAAAGATTACAATCTCATCTTGACAGGGACTGTGTCTGTAAAAATTCCCATGTGCCACATACTGCATATTATATTGTAATTGTGAAGCACTTTGAGTCCTATTGGGAGAAAAGCGCTATATTAAATAAAGTTATTATTATTAAGGTCATACCTAAACTTGGCGTTACTCACATCCAGACTCTGAAATAGAACTTTTACAGGGTCTAGGTGGGTGTAACACCACAGTTTGGTATGATTTAACCAACAGAGTTATTTCTGTCTCCTCTCTTTTCTAACTTTCGTTAAACACCTACCGTATTTCAGAATCTGGATGGGATTAAGGATAAAATATACTTAATGTCACGTTTTTGTAAACGAACGCAATGTTGCGCTACAATAATGTGACGTTAAGTCTATGCTAATGAGATAACAACAGACGTTGTTTTTGCGTATAATTATCCTTGTGGATATGCATTAATCTTAGAGAAAATAATGTCCATTACTGATTTACGTAATGTGATTTTATAAGCCTTGATTTAACAGAGTTCTGTGGGTCTGGAATTTGATTTCTTAGCATATTTGAATCCTGCTAATTTATGCTAGCCCTCTCACTCCTTGACTGGAACCTCTACAGGGAGACTTATCACCTTTGGATACATATACTGTACAGTATGGATGTAGCATACTTTGCAAAATAATAAATTCACAATTAAAAATTGATTTTAGAATTTCCATCATCAAGATTTCTCTGTACTGTAAAAAACAAAACAAAATAAAATAAAATTGTAGCCAAGTCCCTTTGGGCTACTAAGTCTCTGGCCCCTTTAGCACTGTAAGTCCCAGTAAAAGAGTGGGCAGTGTTGGGAACAAATCCTGCAGGGCCTGGTTGTATTGTTATGTATGTGTTACCTAATAAAGTTCAGGAGTAGCCTGGTATTACAAGGGGGGCGTATGACTTATAGGAGGCCGGATTACAAGCCACTCCCCTGGGAAGGAGGGGGTTTCCCTCTAGAGGTTAAAGCAGCGGTGCGCAAACTGGGGGGTGGGAGATTTGTCTGGGAGGGCGCGGGCCGTTGCAGAGTTCCCGCGTTGTTCCCCATGGCATTTAAATTAAATGCCAGGGATCGCGTGAGGCCTCTGCAACAAGAAAACTTACCGTGATTCAGCCGCTTGTGATGCGTCTCCATGGCAACTCGGCGTCAAATGACGCCGCGGGTCACGTGACTTGACGTCACGTGGTCCCGGAGTGTCATCTGACGCACCGGCAAAGGTAGGAGGGGTTGGGGCGTGAGCTTGGAGCAGCCAAGACAGGGGGTGCAGTAGTAAAAGTTTGCGCTCCCCTGGGTTAGAGCAAGGGTACCGGGAGTTAGTGCTGTGCTGCCCTCCCTGCTATGAGGACGCAGCAGTGAGCCTCCTGGACAGGAGTGGGCTGAGGCCTTGCCCTGTTAGGGGGCAAGGTATGAGGAGGAGGGGTGCTCAAGGTCTCAAACCTGGGGTACTGCCTTCAAGGAATGAAGCCTGTGATGACTGTACTGAAGCAATAAAAGCCAGTTATATAATCTCTGTATGATGTCTGCTGTTGAGACTACAAGAAGAGTTGCCTGTGAGGTTCATCCTGGCTGCACCAGGATTCTCATGGGCTGGAGATGCTGCGTTGACCGACGAACCATCCCTGCTCACCTGTCCTGATGTCTCCCTATACTACAGCAAAGATCTCAGGCCTTCTGTTCTACCAAACAGAATACGTTGGTAGCTATATGATATCGCTTAGGGTGGGAGAATAGATGCTAAATAACCATGTAGAATGTTATTAGGATATGAAAGCGAAATATTTCTTGATTGTTAGCACATATTTGGATGAGTTAATACAGATCTGGATAGCATACACATCTCAACCATGAACTTTGCTGAGAGAGAAACAAAAGCTAGCGTTCGTACTAAGAAGAAAGATCAAGAAAATACTGCACAAACAATCTGGACATTTCTTAGGTTATGTTTAATAAATTGACTTTGTGTAACATAGACTGCTATCCAAGAAACCATGATCTAAGTTACTTTGCTAGCTTTTACTGCCACAAAGAAAAGTCAGCATTTCCTCTGCCGGAAGTAATATGGTAGTAAGTTAACTCTTTCAGTAAGGACGGACACATTTGTGGGTTCAAAATTCTGAAAAGTCTTGTAAGCACCCTGGTGGGGGGGGGGGGGATGAGGAGGGGGGACGTGGGGAGGGGGGGCGCATGAGGGGGGGTGAGGGGGGAGTAATAAAAACATATTTTTAGTCGTTACTGTAGGTGGAGTGACAAATTGTCAGTTTAGCTTAAATATGGGATTTTGTCTAATTTCTTTTAAAAGAAACTTAGCACTTAATATCTACTTACAGGGACAAAGAAAAAGTCAGATTTTTTAAGCTGATAGTTATAGCATGAAGGGAGAGCCATAAAAGAGATTCGAAAGAGAGTGAAAGAGGGGAAAAAAGCAAACTTAAAGTAAATCCAGAATGCAGTTAGTGATTACAGCTATGCTTTGAGGACTAAAGTGCAGCCACACACCAAAAAAATAAATAAAAAACAACAAAAAACTAGAAGCTTTCCAAGGACTTGAAAAAGGCTTGAAAGCCATGCTTCAGTTTCCGTGATCACAGCTTTGTTTAATGGTAATGCAGCTCTAATGACGGAAGCTTTGGTCCAGCGTGGCATTTACTTTACTTTGTCCTTTTGAAAAGCAGACACCCATAGACAGAGAGGTGGAATGGGCAGCACACCAACCATGATCTGAGCCTGACCTAACCTGAACATTTCTATTTTCCATGCAGTAATTTCCCCAGCAGTGCCCCTATTAATTCTATTGGACATACTACAGTTACTAAATAGCCAACACTTTTATTATTATTATGAATATTTCATTTAATAAACACTAGTAGTAGAACTACAGTGACTCCTCTTTTAGATTGTTTATAGGCTGTGATATCTTTTAATGAACCAACATATAAAACATTCAAAGCTATTCTTTTGAAAGTTTTTTTTATAGCACATTATGGCTGAAAAGACTGCAGTGGAGAGGGAACAATGTGCTTAATTCAAAGAATCAGTCTTGGCTTGTGTATGTCTAATTTAGTGTTTGATAATTATAACTATTTTTTTATTTTGAGATTTTGTTCTCCTTATAATGACATTCAAATAAAATGAAAGGATCAAGGAAATGCTTACAATGTTTGAGGTTTTCATTAACAGCATTGAATCAACTGCATTAAACAACTAGCACAGTGCCCAATTAATGTAGAGCAGGGGTAACCAACTCCAGTCCTCACGTTTTCAGGATATCCCTGCTTCAGCACAGGTGGTGCAGTCGAAGACTGAGCCACTGATTGAGCCACCTGTGCTGAAGCCGGAACATCCTGAAAACCTGATCTGTTGGTAGCTTTTGGGGGCTGGAGCTACCCTGATGTACAGCATGTAAAGAACAAATGCCAATATTGATCTTCTTTGCCAGTCACCAACATTACCATCACATTTTGACCCTGATTTTAAAATCTAAAATATTTTTTATTGTTCTCATTATTATTATTGTTATGTATAGAAGTTTGTCTGTTTTTTTCTTCTTTCATTTGCTAAAGCCTGGAAAACATTAACTTCTGACTAAAAGCAAAACTAAACATCAAACAGATACAGAGGATGTTCTGAACAAATAGTACATAGGATGGGAAAAATTAAAATGATAACATCTAGAGCCTGATCTAAGATCAGAAACTTTATCTGTTTTTTTTTTTCACTTCTTAGATCGATAGAATTTCACTTACATAAACTTCTCATTAGCTCAGCGATTTACAAGGGGAATTTTTTTTCAGATATAGTCATTACCAGTTAAACAGCATTGTACGTTTTAGAGAAGAATGCCGTTGACGCTCACATACTGGAATTTCATTGCTTTTCAACTAGACATTTTCAAAGTGAAAAATGAAACCTATATGAAGGTCATCTCCAGAGACCTTTGTGATAGACAAGCATATTGAATGGGTTTCCTCTTTATCTTATTACTATAAACACTCCTATTCTTCACTGGCTGCAGGTAGTTCCGATACAAAGTGTAGAGGCAGAAGAAAATAGAAACTTCTAAGTTACGCTATATGCTTACAACTGATTGACAAACTGTCAAGGTATCCATAAAAAATGTATTCACTCAATCTTCTAAGCCGTGATCTATGGCTTCCTACAACTAAAACTATTTTGTTTATTGGTTCATAATTTATTTATAAAATATTTTGCAAGGAAAGATACACTGCGATTTCTCAATTTCAAGTATTGGAAACAAACGAGAACATTATACAGTATATTCTAATTTTGTCGGCCAATTGCACTAAGGTAATTGTTCTATTACACCAGTGGTTCTCAACTTTTTTTTTAAAATCAGGGGCACCCCTAAAGGATTTTAAAATCTTTGGGCACTGTGGCAGGACGGCCTGTTGGCGAAGTCAGACAATAGTCCACACGTGTAGTTTCAGGTTAAAGCAAATGTCAAGTGGTTTTATTTTTCCACAGCAGAACTAAACATTTGGACACACTGTTCCTTTAAGGCAACACAAAACCTAGCAAAATAACATCTACTTCACATTGGGAGAAGTTACTCACAATCCAAGCCCTATCTATCGGGCTGGCTGGCTATCTCCAGTTCCCAACCTTATAGCATACACCAAAACAGACAGGAAACAATATTAAAGTTTTTACTTTACAGAGGGTTGGGAATCCATCTGTCAATCTGGAATCCAAAGGATATTAAAATCCCCAACTGGAGAGACGGCTGAATATAGGGTGAGCTGGTGTGTAAATTCAGCCTATGCTCATAAGGAAAGGTATCCTATGTGTATATAAGGTATAGAGGGTGGATAAGGATGTATATGCAGATATACTGTTGAACTTCACACCGAGGATAAATTGCCTTGATAGTAGTTATAACCACCTAAAATAGCGCATCTTATGGACATAGAAAAAATTCTCTTCACATGAGTATATATCACGTTAAATCATTGACTATACATAAAAGTCACAAATGGATATATGTACAGATACTCGTATATCAGGTGACCAGGGGAGGTGGTATTCCTCAAAGTGCAAATATAGTAAACTGGCCAGAATACCTACAGATCACATTGATATGGTACTAAAGCGTTATTACCTTAATATCCACGTAGGTATGGTCAGGGAGAGAAAACAAGTATATGTCTATGTCCAGCGCTATACTACCTTATCTTCAGACCCCATGTAAACAGACCGTCTCTTCCTGGTGCACGTCATGCGTCTGACGTCACCATACCCAGACGTACGTTTCACGTGCTTCAGGCACGCTTCTTCAGGGGGAGGAGTTACATAGTGTGATAGTGGATGCCACATTTTGAAGTCTGTTGCCGAGGAGGGGCTGCGCTATCGACCAATGATAGGTAAGTATCTGGTCGTGCCTCTGAGTGCGCGTGAGCAAGCTGCGGCAAATAAATTCATATACAGGGAGTGTAAATGAGTCATAAAGACTCTGTATATATATTTTTGACAGAAAAGGTGCTTGAAGTGAGATAGGAAAAGGGATGGAAGGTGAAATATATTGCACAGGGACCTAAAATGAATCGTATAGGTCTCTTAGGCTAAATACACGTCTGTCTATGTCTGATATATGAGACACATATCACGTCTGTACTTAGCATCACACAGTAGTTTAAACTGAGTGGTAAAATGTGATATGGACTTCAAATTGTGTATTGTAGTCAATACAGAGTCCACAGATCAAAGAGACCACTTGATTAGTGCAAATAGGCAGGGATAGGTAATGTAAACAGACACAAGGTAAGACAGGTGTATATATATAGAGATCATAGGGACACTAACCACTTAAATGACACCATAAAGAACAAAGGCCACAGATGGAAGAGGACACTTAAATCGTACATATGAACTCAGGTAAGTAATCACAATAAAGGAATACATCCCTATTGTGTTGAGATTGTTTTATTGATTTATTCATGATTCTAAATATGGCTGACTATCTCCAGTTCCCAAACTTATAGCATACACCACAACAGTCAGGAAACAATATTAAAGTTCTTACTGTCCTTTAGAGAGAGGGTTGGGAATCCATTTGGCTAGCAGCTTGCATAGGCCAGCTCTGCAGTCTGAGACAGCCACCTGCTACAAGCATTGGCTTCCTTATATATCATGCTGGTTGTCAGGTGTGTCTGCTTACTTCCTGATTGCCCAGCTATTCTTACTAGGTTAACCTTCTGAGTGCTGGATGAAGGACTCAGATGTATGTTCCCCAGGCATAATTATCAGTACCTGACTTCACCCTGTCACAGGCACCCACGCTAATCCCCTCCTTGTTCACACATACACACCCATCCCCTTCTTACACACTGCACATTCACCGTTACACATCAAACGAATCCTTTCAGTCAATGCACAAGCCACATTTATCCCCGCCCCTTTCTCACACAGCCCTCTCACCCACCTTCTCAACTCTATGCCAAGCCGAGAGAGAAGAGGCGTATCACAGCCTCTACATCTCCAAGCAGAGCAGGAAGTGCCCTCTGAGCAGCCAGAGCGTTTCCCCCTTGGCGCTCGGAAACCTTGGCACAGGGTCAAGGCACACCAGGTACCGCTCACCCAAGTTCAGAAACACTGTATTACTCAATACAAATCAGTAACTTTTCAAATGTGGCTTTGGATACTATATAAAAGCTGTTCTACAAAGGAGAAGAAATTAAAATGACATTGTCTTTGAGGTGGAAGTCGCTCGTTAGAATTCCAGTGCCAATTCCCAGTCACTTTAAGCAATAAAGTGGGCCACAGCACGAGGAAATTAGATGATATACTGTAAGATTTTTGGTGCGGAAGATGAATGTGTATGTAGCACCTTATATTCTTTCGCAGCTATGTAAAAAATCAAAAACATAAATAAATAGTATTACATATAATATCAAAATACATGAAATACATGAAGACTTTTTTTATCACTTAATATAATATAACATTTTAGAAAGTCCTACACCGCGAAAATATTACCCTGATAGCTGTCATCCCATTTAGCTATGAAGAAGCAGAAAATCCAAAGAACAGCTTGCCCTACAGTATGCAACTCTAATGGCAGAAACAATAGATATCTTCAAAAAAAAGGTTAGACATATTTTTTAGAAAGGAAAGGTATACAGGGATATACCAAATAAGTAAACATGAGAAGGATGTTGATCCAGGGAGTAATCTGATTGCCAATATTTGGAGTCAGGAAGGAATTCATTTTTTCCCTTATGATATATAATTGAATGATATTTCACTGGAGTTTTTTGTTTGCCTTCCTCTGGATCAATATACTGTAAGTACGGATATAGGATAAAGTTTCTGTCGTCTAAATTTAGAATACTGTAGGTTGAACTTGATGGACGTATGTCTTTTTTCAACCACATCAACTATGTAACTATGTGTCCATTTGGTGCTTGAGGGGTTTATGAGCTACACTTCTTTTAACAAAATACAAAATGATGAGTTTGAAACAGGTCCGGACTGTTTCTTTGGGCTGCTATGAACTTCAAAGGGATTTACTTGGGGCGGGGTGTCTAGCCTGGATAGCCCACTCAAGGTGTCAATTGTTTTAATCAAGGTCTATAGACATGGTCCGGGGAGAGCAGCTTCAAAGTATTCTGTAGAAGGGGTGGGCTCCTGCCGGTGCCTTGAAAAAGAATGTATTTAAGTCTGGGCCAAGTTGTTAGACGTCAGATCTAACCAGAGGCATACTTTGGACAAAGTATGGGAGACCTCAAGTTCTGAACCAGCGCCTCTCTGGGGAAAATCCATAGCATTTGGTAACGTATAGGATTTTCTGTTTTACTCCTTTTATTTTAAGAAGCTGTTCTGCCTTATATTGTAACTGTATGTTTTTTGTAATACCTTTTCTGTAATCTAAGCACTGTATTTTTATATATTAAAACATTTCACAAGTAATGCTTTGGGCTCTGAATGAACTGATTGCACGCTCTGGGGAGAATTATTACGATTCGGACACATTTAGCAACAACTGATTGTGGTGTGTTAATGTGCATAGTTTTTTCTATAATAAACAGGGACCTGAGACCCTGGCGAATATTTTAACCAGAGATCTTTTATCATATTTGCATACCCTCAGGTGGTGGCAGTGGATAGTTATGATTTGCAATTGAGTAGGGATTAATATTAACCTGCTGGTTCCTTGCAGAGGAGAAAGGTGGGTTGGCTAAAGTAGCCGTGTGCATATCTAAAGTCACGTGCCCACTTGTGTGCTGTTCGTGACGGTGGTATATTGGGACAGCTTGAGGAGAGATACAACTCATTTGAGGGACATCTGCGGGGTGAAGAGTGGGGCGGGTTGTGTATTGATCCTTGAGCTTGTAGAGGAGATATTATCCATTTGACGGACGTTGCGGACGTCAAGCGTGGGAGCGCTTGCGAGCGTCAGTATTAACCCTTGTCCAGTATGCAGGTCGCGTGCTAGCCGGGTATTGTACGTGACACTATGTAACCCTGATTAGATTGAGAGAAAAAAACTAGACAGCACAATCACATAATAATCTGCAACTACTATGAGGTGCAAGGAAAATATTCAAAATATTTATTTGAATTACATTTTTTAACAGACAGGCAGGTGTTAAACCCTATTGGTTTAAAGCAGTTCCTTGGTACATATCTCGGCACAACCACAGGGTTAAGCAGCTGCAGTAAAAAAAAAAAAAAAAGTGCTGTGTTGTTTCCTTCCAGCACTGCTCAAAGGTGCTGACCAAGTAGGTGTAAATACATCTGTCTTTTGCCATTTGTACTAATGCATGCCTCCTACACTTCTCAGAGCACAGCAGATGGTCTCTGTCCTGTCGAAATATTACAGTGTACAGACTTACATTGCTATGTGTTTCTAGAAATATGAGGGCAGATGTTAAATATGTTAAGCACACGCTTTGCCCCCTGGAGGTTTACGTTAAGGCTGCCGTCTCAATTTGGCCATCTTACGCATGCCAGGATACATAGTTCTTAGGCGTTCCTCTCTAAATCTCTCTAAATAGATCATTTCTTCAAGTTCATTTTGATTACAGCAGCCTCAAAGTATTTATTCACTTAAGCCGGATTTATTAGCATTCATTATTAAAAATAATTTCAGTCTTAATAATAGTCTGCTAATGTATCAATCTTTGTTCTTTCTCCTATCACATTTTTTTGCTTTCAGTATATATGCGTGTGTATAGGTATGCTTATGCACATATGTGTAAATAAACTGGAAGTAAAATTGTGTTTATCTTAAGAAACTGTATCCCATATTTATTATTTCCAGTAAACATTACAATAAAAAGAAATGGGCTATATATTCTAAGTGGTGCTATTCCATAAGATAAATTCAAGTGAATGAGCCGTAAAGTGTTTTCTAGTGCCATTAGACGTGAATTGAATAGCACCACTTAGTTGATATGGGCAAATATCTTTCAGGGCATGGCAGGGGATGGATGACATTTGGAATATGTACAAATCTTTAGGATATGCATTTATCATTTAGTCACAAACTGTTTTTTATTAATCTTTTTCAACACTAGCATCTGGGAAACCCAGCTACGTCATGTTTTGGAGATAATCAACAATTGTTATGCTTATAAATAAGCTAAATAAATGTGTGTGTTCTTGCTCCTTCACGGCGTTCTCTTAAAACCTAGTCTGGCTGGAGTTCCCTGAGGGTAATGTTCAGAATGAGCAAAGATTGAATCACATAATCTAGTGTATCTCAAACGGTCAACCCTAATCCATCAGTGGTCCCCATTTTGTATGTTGCATTTTCTATTACTAGTAAAGGATGATTTTTAAATACAGGTCCAATATTTCTGAAATATGCTACGCGCAAATATAAGTATTGATAATTAGAGCTAAGTGTAACTATGGTGGTTCCCCCAAATGATTATTAACATTGAAGTGGTCCACAATATGGAAATGTTTGAGAACCCCCGACATTAATAATTCAGCCTCATGGCACCCTATGGCCGAGTTCAGGGTGGTTGCTACGCGACGTGCACGCTTGCGTACGTGCGCACGTCCGTCGCAATTTCGAGTTGTTTGGTGGGAGTGTTCAAACTAAAAACTCCACCGGCAGCAAAGTGCAGCGTTGACGCTGCTACATTTTGCCGCTACAACCCAAAATGATATTTCGGGCTACAGTCGCGTCACGTGAGCTGGTTCAGCGAACCAGCTCTGTAACACGTTCGCCACGCCCTCTATCATGCCCCCAAACACCGCGACTCAACTCCTGCAGCCAAGGCACAGACCTTTGAGCTGCAGGAGCACGCGGGGGAGAAGCGCACGGACGCAAGCGTCCGTAGCATCTACCCTGAACTTATCCTAAGGCAAACAGTACAGTGGAGCAAAAATGAAAACATTGCACAAGGTCAGTGTTACAGTATATTATGCATATTCAATTTAGATTAGGAAAATTCAGAGCACCTTTCCACTACTTACCTGCTGCTCCCATTGCCATTGGAAAAAAAGAATTAACGGCATATTTACAATTGGAAGAACTTTTGATTACATATTTGCTTTTGTATGAATCAGTATTACACATACAGTTTTGTTCTCATAGACATCAAACAGATATAGATGCATTAAGAACACAATATAGCAAGATAATTTTTTCTCATCTAATTCAAGCATGAAAGCTTTGAAATACACAATCCTGCAAACTTGTGTTTGAAACTACAAATCAAATCCCAATAGTGCCCTGGAAGACTCCTGTGTAAATTATCTAAACATTTATACATATAACCTATACAACACAGTATCATGTGAAGTCATATAAAATTATACATAATCTGTTTTATTATATCATTCACAAAAGGTATACAGGGTTGCAATTTGTAATTCTGTATTTCAAACTTCACATTTGAAGAAGACCCAAAACATTCCTTGGTTATTATTCAGTTGTGAAATATAACTTTTTCATGACAACGAAACTACATGCTTTACAGGCATGGCCTAGAGGTTTTTTTGCCACTAGAATCCATGAAGGTCAATTTTAAGCACAGACAAACTTTTTACTGCACAGGAATAGAAGCAATATTTGGGGAATATTTGTAAAGGTTGTAAACTTAAATTTTGAAAATGCACTGAAGGAAACATACTCTAGAATTGTGCAATATTTAGGGCCAAGTCTGCTGAGTTTTTCTTCTCAAGAGGAGAAAACAGTACCCAGTTATTTCAAAATTAGTATTTTTATTGGAGTAAAGCAACACATCTGCTACAGTACTATGCTTTGATTTGCACCAAATTGTGCACATTTGTGGAAACTGTTAAAATGCACCCAACACTGCGTATTTCATCCTTCTCGGTTAAAAGTTATGTTCCTGAAAACTGAAAGGCACAAAACATAATGTGATGCAGACATTATAAAAATGTGTGTCTATAGACATATATGGTTACTGAGTTTTTCACGTATGCATTGTTGCAAAGAAATGAAAGCACAAGAATGAAAAGGTAATTCAGTTATCCCTTCCAACTGTCCCTGTGTGACCTTCCAATTTAAAACATGAGACCGTACTTTGTTAAATTCATACCCCAAGAGGTAAAAGTGATTAAATGTAGTTGCCAAAACCTAATAGGTGAAGGGACATGCTGCTCCAATAGATCCAAAGTGTTTTCATCATGCTGACATCCAGGTTCCTTGCATGTGAGTGCAGAGCAACTTGGAAGCTTGAGCCATCCAAACAGGATATATGCCTCGTGAAAACCCTTTATTCACATCAGTTTCCTAACAGATGTAGGAGGGAGCTGAAAATATATTACATCCAATTTTAATGCTCAAAGAACCTTAATTATGTTTTTGTTCTTATTTTACACCATTTACTAACCGTGTGGAAAATGATTAAAGTGCATTACAAAGGATGTCTGCATAGTAATATTCAGCTAGGGCTCTGTCATTGTAATATTTATAATATTACTGATCTTGGCCATGCCTTTTTTTGGACAAATTTAGAAAATATATGGATTGGATGAATTACATTAAGTTTGATGTGGTCAGACACCAGTATCCAAATAAAGAATTTCTGCAAGAAATCTGTCACTGCGTGACCTGGTTTTCCCATTAGGGCCTTAGATTTTCACCTTAATTATTTTTTTCAACAGATAGAAAGGGTAGCCAGGATACTAAAGGTTGACATGTTGCCACATGAAAAACAGACACTCAAAAGTACACAGAAGCAGAAGTATTGATGCCTTGTTTAGCATATGTATGTGACCTCTGCAACAGAAAGAAAACTGTGAACTAGCTTTACATAGGCTTCAGTGATGTGGTAGGGTTCATTTGACTTTTGCTGCAAAGTAATCAGGGGCAACATGTACTTTTTCATTCTCTAATCATGTTAACTTTGACTTTAATGGGTTTTTGCTTATGTTAATAGTTCCCCAATCTGTACAACTTTATGGTCAACACTCCGGGCCATCTCCCCAAAGAGGACAGTTAAGGAAGTAATGTAAATCTTTTAGCGTTATTTTTACATAAATCTATAACCATAGTAAACTTTCAAACAAGCTGAAGTGGGACAGCAAGGGGCTTGCAAAGCTACTATATATAGAATATATAGAATATATACCAATACTACTTTGCAGTTTGAGGCCTGATCTATCTGGAACTGTCAATTAACTTCACCATTTACCGCTTTGATAATGCCTTAATGCATCAAGGAAATATGGCAAGAGAAAGGACTTTTTACCAAAGTGATTATCTTTACAATAAACAATTTTATACCAATTAGAAATATAAAAGTGTTGTGTTGTAGATGATAACATTTGTAATGGTGTTGTTTGTACTGTAAGTGGTTATACTTTCACATTGATCTAGCAAGAGTTGGTGCCAATGTTGCTTTAACGCTCTAAATATCGATGAATTGTATGTCAGTTCTTCATTTCATTCTAATCCCATCATGATTTTGCAGCTTCAGGAAACAGTTTGTGTTTTGATTGGCTTCCTCCATTCTGGCTTTTAAATACTCTATAGACACAGAGCAACATAATATAAACAAGCTGCAGGCATGGGTTACAATTAAACAGAAGTATTGCCCAAGGATTCAGCTACTGGCCATGAACACAGACTTGAGATTGCTGTATTGAATGCAGTGTCAAATAACAATAGATCATATTGAAATACCTTGTTGACAGCCTCAATGTTCCTCATATCAAACAACTCTACTTATTCAGGGGTGCAACAACATAATGCGAATCATAAGTAAATGCAGGCTACATCATTAAAATGTTCTGCTAAAATAAGTGTTAATTGAAGAAAGTGTTAATTAAACTATATTTACATTTAGGCCCAGATTTACTAGAAGGAGCTAAGCTTAGCACGCCTTATCTCCTATTCATTTGAATGGGAGTAAAGACGTGCTGAAGCTCAACACCCATTAGTGAACCTGGGTCTTAAGGAGCTCTACCAGTGAAAGGATATAGGAGGCTGCAGTGTACTGAGATTTTAAAACTTTCACCAACCTCTCAGGGGATTGTTCATCAAGTTTTGTTATGGGTTACTGCACACAACGAGTGTTCAAGTCAACAGGAGTTAATGCCTGTTGAAGTGCATTAACCCGTAATAGGGCTTGATGAATCTGGGTCTCAGTGTAGCAGTGTAAATACTAGGCAAATATAAAGGAAACAAGTGAAAGGTGGTTTGCTGATCCAAAAAAAAACAGAACAGAGATTAGTATAAGGCAGAGGATAGCGGTTGGAGAGGAGGGGAGCGGCAGAGGATACTGGTGGGAGAAGAGGGCGGAGGGTTGACAGAGAAGAGCAGGGCGGCAGAGGAGTTGGACGGTGGGAGCGAAGCAGAGCAGCAGAGGAGGAGGATGGCCGAGGAGGAGCACAGTGTAGCAGCAGCAGACATCGGAAGTCAGTGAAGACTTCCGGGTCGGACAGCTGGGAACTCTAACAAGTAAAAGTGGTGGCAGAAGGGGAATCACTAGCCTCAGTTCCTGAACCACCTGTGGAACTCCAAGTACTAAGTAGGTCTCAGTCTTGACTTGCGGACACAGGAGCACAGCCTCCATGACAGATCCTTTTGCTGAAAGAGAACCAGTGGTACAGCGATCAAAGACCGATTGCTGGGCATTATAGAAGTGGGGACTAGTGAGGGGGCAAGGCCGCTGGAGCCCTGGTCTCTGCTCCGGAGACTACAGACTAAGCTGAGGCAGATTTCTACACCCAAAAAGAGGGTGGCCACGATACACTTCCTCGGACAGGGGGAGAAAGATGCTGCAGGTAACGAGCGGCTATGGCTACAGCGGGACCGATGTCCAAAAAGGGGCATATTCCTGTAGTATCTTTGCTGCAGATACTTCCTAACATTTGACTGGACCACAATTATACTCTGTTTCAAATGGCCATACCACTTTCTTTGTCATTGCATTCTTCATATTGACTGGAGAAGGCATGCTGTTTTATTCTGGCGATAAAGTCGACAAGCTATCGTTCCTCTGTAGCCTGTATGACAACCGTTGCAGAATGTTTGCGCAGATACATTTCTCCCACCAACCCTCCTTAGAGAAGAGCTCGGCAGCATTTTTGAAGTGTTAGAACACGTCTCTTCTTTTTTTCAGTCTTCTCTGATCTGAGCAAGTTCTAATTGAAGACATAGTGATTTGCTCTTTTCCTACTGAAAAGCGCCCTTTGCTTCTTTCAGTGCTAACTGCACTTCTATCTTTTCTTGTTGGATTAATTTCTTCACCTTTTTTCTTCGTGAAGCTTCTAATTTCCTTCACTGACTTGATCAGTCATATATGAAATCTCCTCTGTCACATTTATATTCTTTCTTTTTATAGTCTCTATAACACTCAAGAGCTTTCCGTAGTCATGCTTCCATTTACATACCACTATGCTGAGACTTTGGATCTCCTGGTGAGAGACTTCTAGCTCTGTGTTGAGAATGGGAAGCTCTTTCTGAGAGACTTCTATATCAGTACTGAGAGTGGGAACCTCTTTTAGAGAGACTCTTTACCGAGACTGAGAAATCTCTCTCTGTGAGACTCCCAGTTCCGCACCGAGACTGTGAAATTCCTTTTTGAGAAATGTCCATTTCTGTGCCATATACCGCTGACCTCCTAGACATTCAGCTCTATGCAGAGAGGGTGAATCTCTCTTTGAGAAATTTCCAGATCTGTACTTAGTCTGCAAAAGTCCTTAAGAGAGATTTCCAGCTCTATGCCGACCATTGACCTCCTAGCAAGAGACATCCAGAACTGTACCGAGACTGTGAATCTCTTTCTGAAAGACTCCAGGTCTGCACTGAGCCTGCAAAAGTCCTTTTGAGAGATTACTAGCTCTATGCCAAGACTGCGAGACTCCTTCTGAAAGAGTTCAAGCTTTTTACTGAGACTGAGAGCCATCCTCCGAAAGACTTTCAGCTGTGCCTGAGCCTCCCATACTGTACTTCTGCTTCCAGTCAGCAATAATTTTGTCAGAGTGGCTCTGTTTCTCATCCATGGCGGTAATAGTAGCATTTGCCATCTCCAACTCAGTCCGTAAGAGGCAGTCTGTCTTCTCCAAAGTTCCACTAAGCGTAAGCTGCGAGCAGAGAGCTCTGTAGCTCATCCTTATCTTCTATCTCCTGCTTCAATCATTCACGAAGGAGATCACAGTCATGTCTGGCTTTTTGCAGTGCATATTCAGGGTTGGACAAGGGATCGTCACTTATTTTTTCTGGCTCCGCTTCCCTGCTATTGTTTCTTGTGGGTTTCTCACTGTCAGAACTGGACAGACACTTCTTCGGGGTACACTGTCTTGTGCCCTCTGGTGATTCCGCCATTCCCGGGACGAGTCTTCCATTCATTCTAGGCTGCAGTACATCTCGACCCCCTTCTGATGTCGCAGGGTCATCTGCACACGTTTGCAACTTCCACAGTAAACTGAGAACTTATTTTCTTCTTCCTCTTTACTTTAGAAGACTCTGGAACATCAGGGATTTTTTTGGCCCATTTTTTGCTTAAAACGTCTTCAGTTTCACTGCACCCACCATGCTTTTCTTGCAGTTGAAGTAGTATGCGGCAATATTCGGCCTTCAGCTGGGCTTGCCTTTGCTGCAAACATTCACGTTCAGGACATAGGAACATCCTATGGGTGGTTCGCTCGTGCGTCTCATTTTTGGGAGCACAAAAGAGACATTCTCATCAATAGGCCTGAAGGGACTCTCATATGGCCCTGTATGGCCAGATTAATTACAGACAAAACGCATTTTGTCCTCCATTCTGGGACTTTCAGGTTTATTCTTCACCCTGACCTCAGGAGGTGCTCTTGCATCAATATTCTCTGTAGTCATGCAGGTCGGGCAGACTTCACTTACAGAGTCCGTAGCTCTTGCAGGTATCTCTGTAGACTCTTTTCTGAGTCGCGATTTTAAAACTCCATGTTTTTTCTCCTGCACACGTAATGGGGTAGACTTTGGTCAGAGAATCAGTACCTTGTGTGGGTCACCATCTGTAGGAGTCCCCGCAGTCAGAATGTGGTGTTTGTGGCTTTATCCAGTGCAGTATAGCTTTTTTCTGCCTGTATCTGTAGCCCTTTATTTGTTAACTCTGCACGTGATTCTTCCTCTTTCCTGTTCCTCAAGCTGTTGCATGAATTGCAAAAAAAAATAAAAAATCCCGGACGGTGTCTGGGGCACCTTAGAAATTCAGGGGCCACCTCTCACCCCACTTCAGAAACTATATGTAGGAGATGCGTGCATAGGTTTTAAAAACAGGAGACCTTTTTAAGCGGAAATCAAAATAGGCTTTTATTTAGCCAGAACCTTCAAAACATAAACAGTTTTCACCAGCAAAAACAGGGTTAAAGCGAAACAAAACAACCCAGCTCCTATAGGGAGCGCTGACTAAACAACATAGCCCTGTCTATGGATTGGAGGGCTAAGCCCCTTACCCTCAACAAATATATACAACAGAATGGAGGTCAGTTACCTTCACCGGGGTAGGGTCCTGAAAGTCCTTGGACAGGCTTCTCTCTACAGCGGTCTAGTACTGTATGTGTCTGGACCAGAGTCGTAGTTCCCCTGAGATCCCTCCAGCACTCCAGGGCATCTCCCTGGACTAGAGCTCTCCCTGCAGTCAATGCTGCAGACTTTTTAAAGGAGGAGTCAGCTGAGCGGATTAATTAGCACAGTCTGCTCTGAATTAACCTGCTCAGTGCTGGACTCTAGCTCTCTACACAGGTTTTCCTGTATAGATACAGATGCAGCGGCCGTTATTCGAACATTTCATGGAGCCATTTTCGTGTGCTCTGCTGTAATCCACGCGGCATTCACGCGGCCAATCACACGAGGCACAAGTGTTTATCGCGGTTGCTTTGTTTGAATTTCATGGATTCTGTTTCTTTGGGTGCAATTCTTCAGGTATCCGTGGCAGAAATGAATGAATTGTAATGTGTACAGTACTGTGCTACTGTTCAATTTCAGGTGTTTAAAAACCAGAACACTAAAATGCCATTTTCTGCACTTGCGTCTTAAGGCAGTATGGTTGGAAGAAAACACGCCATGATATGAGTATTCCGAGGTATACAACGCGTGAAATGTTTGAATAACGGCCGCTGCATCTGTACTTAAACAGGGAAGGCCCATTGTTAAAGTCTGCTTTAAAAGGAAGCCAGTAGGAGCTTCCACGAAGCTGAGTGGCAACTGATGTGATCAGGAAGCAGAAACAAAAGAATACCTGGGCGCTCTCTTTCCAATGGTGTGAAATACAGTCAAAAAACAAAGAGATACTACCTTCTTAAGGGGGTTTAACAAGTACCCCTAAGATTGGAGTTCCACCTGAGGCTCAACCCCATCAGGATCTATCCAGGATCCTTAACATAGACAAAGACACAAAGAAAATATGGGAGCACAGGGTGAACAGTAATAGATCTATCCTGTTAGCAGTTTAACACAAAGTGTGCCAGGTGAAAGAAAATATTCAATGAGCAATGGTGAGGTGCTTATGTACTTGGCTTGGTGCTCATGTACTTGGCTTGGTGCTCATGGGGTTAAAAACCCCAGTCAAAGCACCAGAGCCAGTACCCAAATGCCAACAATCAATAGAGATGTGAATGGATATATATATATATCACTCACAGAGCCCTGTGCGAGTGCGGATGTAGCAGAGGTTTCTTTTCCCTTCTGTGTGATAGAATAACAATTTGAGTAAGATAGAGATTAGCTCTCAAACAACTGAAAGAAGATAGGTACATCATTATAAAACCCGCAGACAAAGGGGGCGGGGTTGTGGTGATGGACACCGAGGATTATTTAAAGGAAGCCAATAGGATCCTAAATGATGAGTCGACCTACCAAAAGATTCCAAATGACCCCTCCGGCACTTTTAAAGTAGTGTTGGATGGAATTTTAAAGAGAGGCAAAGATTTGGGCATTCTAAGTGAAAAGGAATGGGGATGTATCCAAAGGAATAATCCAGTTTTAGCGATTTTTTTACATCCTGCCCAAAATTCACAAATGTTTAGAACATCCACCGGGTAGGGCTGATTATTTCTGGAATCGGCTCCTTGACGCAGAACTTATCTGAATACATTGATTTTTATCTTTAAAAATACGCAACGTGTAGCAGATTGTATCTTAATGACGCAACACAGATTTTAAATTTATTGACCGACATCACATGGCAAGAAGATTACACTTTGGTAACCTATGATGTTAAATCACTTTACACCTGTATTAAACATGCTTATGGATTAAAAGCAACACAGAGGACAATAGAGAAGGACCTACTCATTTTAAAAAAGCAAACAGATTTTATATTGGATGGCATCGATTTTATTTTAAAACATAACATATTTTGGTTCAATGGTACACACTATCTACAGAAATGCAGCACCGCAATGGGGACAAGGTTCACGGCTAGTTATGCCAATATATTTATGGCGGATTGGGAAGAGAATACCATCTGGGCTGACAATCCGTTTGGCGCGGACCTGCTCCTCTGGCGTCGCTATATAGATGACGTCCTTTTTATATGGAAAGGGAGTGAGAGTGACCTGAACATTTTTATTAAATACATTAGCAATAACGATATTAATTTGGAATTCACTTCAGAGAAGAGCCAGGACAGTATTAATTTTTTAAATCTCACTACTGTATCTACATTGAGGACCGTGCGATTAAAACTAAAACTTTTTTTAAAACCGTAGATGCCAATAATTATCTGTTGAACACAAGTTGTCACCATCCTAAATGGCTCAGTGATCAGGAAGCAGGCAGAGCTCAAAAGTATGCTGCGGCAGTGGAGGTTTTCAGCAGCTGGTCTAGTTCACTGCTGACAATTCGCGAGGAACCTCAACACATTGCACACACTTTGGTAGCTGTTCTGTTACCAATGACAATCACAAATTCAAGATGTCTGACTACCTTTTTTGAAATCTCTGTATCATTTTCCATTTCTTCGAGACACTGAAACCTGAAGGCAAAATGACTGACTCAGATTGTCACAAAAGCCACAATGCCAAAAATGCAAACTTACTAGTAATAAAAATAAAGAATAACAACTTTACCTTTTGGAATTTTTGTAAAAGAATAAGGATTGTGCTTGGGGAATAAGATGGGTTGCAATATAAAATAAGCATTATGGAGTTCACATTTTAAAAAGGTCGTAAACTGCTTTGAAAGTTATATTTTCTTGAATTAAGAAAACCAATGGGGGCATGTAAGGATGTTTGCATAGTCCTAATGTTAAGCAAAATTATGTTGGGAGAGACATGGTTCTGTGATCACACCACTGGTTGCATGTATAGATAGATGTAGCCAGACATTCCCTGAAACCACTGCAAAGCTAGCAAAATGAAAAGGCTCACAGGAAGGTGAAAATCGTAGATGGTGGGATGGGAGTCGAATGTATTGGACCCCCTGCAGTGTTAATCACCCCCTTGCTGCCGGGTGGATGCATGGGTCGCATTTCCGCAGCCTTCCCTAGGGAACGTTAGTCTGGCTGCATCTGTATGGTCCAACTGCCTATAGCGTTCTGCATAACACAAGCAATTCATTGGGAAATACCGAAGGGAACCCTCTCAATGACAATAGCCAATACAGGCCTTTTGTTTCTAATAACAGTATATGGACTTTTAAGAACCCTAACATCACCTCAAGCATGTAGAAAGCTTTTGAGGTTTCATGTACGGCTGTAATAAAAATTACAACTCCAAAAAGAAATGAAACACGGAAACATAGAAGTACTTGGCCCACCTATTGTGCCCAATGTCATGTCGGCTGTGAAACCTCATACCCTATTAGATCCTCTGGTTTCCTTCTTATTTAGGGTATCCTTGTGTCTACCCCAAGCAATTTAGAGTCCCCTTACTGTATTCGCCTCTACCACCTATATTTGGAGGCTGTTCCATGAATCTTTTTATGAACTGAACACGTTAGAATTGGGAAGTGATGTATAAAGTGGTATCAATAGTTATTTTTTTCTGCTCCTTAGGCTGTGGCCACGCAGCTGCTGAGCTCGCTCATGGTTGAGAGCGGTGACGTCACCAACTCTCCAAGCATGAGCGCTCGGCTGTCCTGCAATAATTTTAGAGCAGGAGCAGGGGGAGTGGCTATTAAGGGAGGGGGTGTGTCATTGGCTGAATCGGGGCTGTGTCTGTCTGCGTGTGTGTGTCTCTGTGTGTGTGTCTGTGTCCCTCCATTTTCTCTCTCCCCCCTTCCCTCCTCCCTCCCCATTCCCTCCTCTCCCCCCCTTCTCTCCTCTCTCCCCCCTTGCTCTCCCCCCTTCTATCTCTTCCAGCCCCCCTGTGCTCTCTCTCCCTTCTTCCCCCTCCCTCCCTCCTCTCCCCCTTGATCTCTCCCCCTTTGCTCCTTCCCGGCCCCCCCCCCCTGCGTGCTCTCTCTCTCGCCCCCCCCCTGTGCTCTCTCCCTCTCTCGCCCCCCTGCACTCTCTCTCCCAACCCCCCTCCGCGCTCTCGTTCCCTCTCTATCGCCCCCCCCCGTGCTCTCTCTCTCCCAGCCCCCCTCTCTTTCACCCTCTGTCTCTCTCGCTCCCTTACCCCCTCTCTCTTTCTCTCTCCCTTACCCTCTCTCTCTCCCCCCTCCTCTCCTTCTCCCCTTCTCCCCCCCTTCACCTCTACGCTCCCCCCTTCACCTCTCTCCGCTCCCCCCCTTCACCTCTCCCCCCCTTCACCTCTCTCCACTCAGCCCCCTCCCCTTCCACCTCTCTCCACGCAGCCCCCTCCCCTTCCACCTCTCTGCACTCAGCCCCCCCTTCCACCTCTCTGTGCTCAGCCCCGCCCCTTCCACCTCTCTCCGCTCAACCCACACTGCTCTATCTCCCCATTGGTCAGAGTAGGCTCATGTGACCCTGCTCTGTGCTCGTAATACCCTTTCTTTTGTCTTCCCAAGTACCAAGCTTGAAAGAGCGTGCGTGCCCGCATGAGCGTGGACGGGAGGATGAAGATTCAATGAGGTAACCGTGCCATGCGCCGAACGCGGTCAGCGCCAACGGGGTCTTAGACTTATACCTTTCCCTGTACAACTCCGCATTTTTATTTGTTACATTTCTTGCCAATTTTTAAGTCTTCTCAAAAAAATTACTTCAAGGTCTCTTTCCTCCATGGTGACTGACATTATAGTATCATTAATTCTGCATTCTGTATTTGAGTTTTGTGGACCAAGTGTAAGCTTTTGCATTTCTTGTCATTATATTGCAATTACCCCATTCCATTGCTCTCATCTACCTAAATCATTAATCATTTTAATTCCCCATCTTTGAATGTCAACCCTGTTACAGATCTTGGTGTCATCTGCAAAATGGCACTTTCCCATCCAGACTATGTGTAATATCCCTACTAAAGACAGTAAAGAGCACCGGTTCCAAAAGAGAACCTGGACGTGCTGCACTTGTCGCTTTCCCCTCCTCTCAATGGACTCCATAGATCATAGCTCTCTGTCACCTGCCCCTTGATCAATGTCTTATCCATTCAAACAATTCAAGCCATTGCAAAAGCATGTCTAAAACTAGATTTAAATATTGCTTAGACTGTTTCAGTAAACAATCAAACAACGGCAGACTAAAATTCTCAAATAGGTTCCACGTTTTGCAATGAACAAGCAAACATGGAGAAAACAAAAATGATGTGTGGCAGGCTCTGTTGCTCATGTCAAAAGATCAACAAGATTTTGAAAAACATTGTATACTCTATTACATTTATTAAGAACTCTTCTTGATTCATTAAAAGGTAGCATAACCTGCAACAAATGTACACTTGACCAGTATCGGTATTAGACATTTGTATGTCATCTTGCAGAAATACTAAAGTCCTTAGAGACAATAGTGATGAAAATGTTATGGATCAAATTTACGATGTAGTGCTCTGCCATAACGAAATGAAGAAAATCAGGGCTCCACGGATTTGCTCAATTAACTAATTTATTGCCAATAGACTTGACGTTTCGGCCACACAGGCCTTTCTCAAAAGCAGAAATGGCATTATGCCATTTCTGCTTTTGAGAAAGGCCTGTGTGGCCGAAACGTCAAGTCTATTGGAAATAAATTAGTTCATTGAGCAAATCCGTGGAGCCCTGATTTTCTTCATTTCGTTAACCCTGGATTGACACAGAGAATCCTGAACCAGGAGAACCGGTAGTTGTATCCCGTTTTGATTTTTTATTAGTGTGCAGCATTTATTATCTTTCTACTCAGTATGTGCTCTGCCATAAGACACATTCTGGTGCCAAAGACACCTTACACACAAAAGTGGGGTTATTAATTAAACTGTGATAATCCCAATATAGGCACTATTATATAAAAACTCCCATTGGCCTGATCACAATGTAATGAATAACCCCCAAGGTGTTTTCCGGCACTGGAAGAGGTCTTATGGAATAGCCCTGTTTTTGTCAATATTGGCCTAAATGTCTGTCAATAAGTTTGTAACCAGAAAAATAAACACAGAAGCGCACCAAGGGTCAAGAAATATGTAATAAACAAGTAAAATAGTAACAAGTAAAAACTTACATATAAAGTTATATAAGTCCAGTAGAGGCCAGTGCACAGGTATTCAGTTCAAACGGATTGGTAGGCGCAGGAGGTATATGCTGAGACTCACAGATCAGTCCCGCGCGCTGGGGCTGACTTGCTCGGCAAAACTCAGTTGTCACTTCCGGGTTGCGGCTTCTCACAGGACCCGTGTTGAGTCGTCCACCACAATCGCCGGTATTCTGTACTTCCAACACACATCCCACTCGAGCGAGCGGATGGAAATGGCTCAAACCTCTGTGGGAGAGCTGGAACTTGTACAGCCAAGAGTCTGGATACTAGTATGCACTGTGTGAACTCCGCAACGCGTTTCACACAATTCAGTGCTTCATCAGGCGGTGTTTAGGACACCTATAGGGGAGCCTTTTATACAGTCACTCCAATGTAAAAAAATAGATAATGTGTATAATATGCACTGTAAGTGCTAGGTACCTATTAAGCTGTGAGAGTATGTAAACACTCACCTAAGAATATTGTAATGTTTTATACAAATATGTGTTTAAATTCAAAAATCCGTAGTAGGATATAAACATAAATGTAAATTAATTAATACATTTATTATGGGATGTGTGTTGGAAATACAGAATACCGGCGATTGTGGTGGACGACTCAACACGGGTCCTGCGAGAAGCCGCAACCCGGAAGTGACAACTGAGTTTTGCCGAGCAAGTCAGCCCCAGCGCGCGGGACTGATCTGTGAGTCTCAGCATATACCTCCTGCGCCTACCAATCCGTTTGAACTGAATACCTGTGCACTGGCCTCTACTGGACTTATATAACTTTATATGTAAGTTTTTACTTGTTACTATTTTACTTGTTTATTACATATTTCTTGACCCTTGGTGTGCTTCTGTGTTTATTTTTCATTACTATCCGGCGTCGGAGCCTTCCTACGACGGTCATTGGTGGAGGAGAGGGTCCTCCACATCACAGCAGCAGCAAGAGGGGAGAGCTGATCTACTTCAAGATCCCTTTTAGGAAGCATGAGCGCGGTTTGATTCTTTCACCCAGGTTTGTAACCAGATCGAAACTCATTATTTTATGAAGTGATTTATGAAGAGCAGTACACATCAGCAAAAGTACATACAGATGTAGCGAGAGGTACTGTCTCCAGAGCCATGGACGAAAAAGCAGAAATCCCTGGCTCCAGAGTTTGTCATGGTCAGGCTGTGGGGGGTCCATGCTTTCGGATCAGACCCACTGTACTGCTAATCCCCTGGGGCCACGGTCGCGTGACCACAGCTTGCCCCTGTGCTGAAGACAGTCTTCTTTGTACATCTGTATTTTAAGCCTATATTCTTAACATCTACTCTTAAAGACAAATAACAGTTGCCTTTTCCAGAAACAGAATATGTAATAAAAAAAGAACCCCTGTAAGGTTAAAGTAATACCTTTTAATGGCTGCCAATTTTTATAAAGAACTAGATTTCGGGAGCACGCCAGTCCCTTCTTCCGGCATATATAGTACACAGTTTTGGTATTTTTGTGCATAGGGTAGGACAGGTAGCTTACACTTGCATTAACAACAGCACTAACAACTAACATGAGCAGCACTAACAACTTGCAAACTATTTGATGGATGAATATGTAGTGTTCTGATATTATATACTTTTAAAATATGTTTAGCAAATATCAATACAAAGATTTCTGTCATAAAAATCCACCTGCACAAAAAGATATATATTTGAAAACTGTTTCCTACTAACTGAAAGCAGTTTTCACAACTTGTCACTATTAATTTTGAAGTTGATGTCAAATACTGTACTGTATGTTGCCACTAAGCCAAATGTGCGCACTGGAAGCAAAAAAATGTGAAACAGATTACAAAAGGGAGATGTCAGGAACATGTCAGATGTCTCGAGTTACTCACCCAGTACGCTTTGTGATGGTTCCCAATGTCATTGGTTGCTTGATTTGAACAAGTGGTAGCACCACAGTCAAACTGGGAAGAGGAGAAAGACGTGGATTTCCTGGATTGTTGTTGGTGAAATTATTGTAATTGTCTTGACTGTTAAGTTTGCCTGTAAGCAGATAATAAAAAAAAATAATAATATACATATATTGGTTGAAAATAAGCAAATCAATTGCATTGTCCTGAGTTTCCTAAAGTGTAAGAAACGATTCATGGGTAGCCACAACAATGAGGTAAGACAAGTTATATACAGTACTACTGAACAGTTCTTATTTATTGTGTACAACGCACATATTTGGTAAACATTTGTAATTTGGAAGGAGAATGCCACAAATGATATGCTCATCTCATGCTAATTTTAATTTGTTGTACAGAACAAGTTTCAGAATGTGTTTTCTATAATGTGCAAAACAACATTGCGGGCGTACAGAAGAGCCTTTGGTGTCTTTAGAACAACTTTGACAACAGTATGTGTGTAATCAATTATTCCCATATACAGTACACATTAGCATTGGCATACTGTAGTTGTTAAGTTAAAATCTTCTGTGTTGGAATGTTCTGCAATGCAATGTTTCCAGAAAGAGTATTACACTTCAAGAGGATCTCTAATATAACATCATTACAACATCCACACAATGTACTGTATATGAGCAATACAACAACAAGATTCCAGACCCTGATATAGGGCTTTCGCGAGAGAGAGAACATGTGGAGGGATACATGTAAACACCAGAGCTACTTGGAAAATATACCTATTTGCATATTTGAATTTCATAATTTGCATAATCAAGATATACAAATTAGATATTTGTAAGCAGGATACACAAATAAACGATACAACAAATCAATTGTATTTTTATTAGAGATTTCATTAAGCAAAAGGACAGAAGTGCATCATCATAACATTGCAGATTTTTGTGTTACCTATTTAAATAAAGAGACTTGGTTTGGAGAAAACTAAATGCAATCAAACCAAAGCTTTCCACAAAATATTCACAATTTTGTTTCTATTGTTTTTCTTAAGTAGAAATTATTGAATATGAAACATTATCAAGTGGTATCCCTGCTTTACTGCAGTAAAGAGCCTAACAAGCTGATTAAGGTCTATTCCTTCTAGCACCAAAGCAAACCAGTGACAGTTGCATGTTTCAGGAGCCAAATCTTGGTAATTTCAATATTTTTCCCCCTATTCTATTAGCCTATAACTAGAACCATTTTTTTAAAGTATAGCACATTTAGCAAAGTGAACCATTAAAATGCTAAAATGCAAAAACAATGAGACCGTTGAGCTTCTTGAAGCATAGAACGTTAATAAATGACCCTCCACATATGGCTTAAGAAGCCACAGTATGTGACTCTGTAATGCTTCAGCAAGAAACCTTGCCTGTAATTAATTCATTTAAAAAAAAAAAAAACATTTTTAAAGCTAACATAGGTGTTCTTGTTTAAAGATGGCTATTTTTTTTCATTCCCTTTAGCTTTGAATAAAATCTTTCCAAACAGACTTGCAGTGTTTAACCTTTGAGTATTAAAAATGAACCCTGCCCATCTTTAGGTATTCCTACTCTCTCTATTGTTTATCACTTACGACCTTTAAGCCCCCAGACAGAAAAGGAAATGAGCTACAAATTACACAGGCGGGAGGAAAAGAAAAGGATAGAAAATAAAAAAAATGAAAGAGGAGGAAAAAAAAGGAAAGACATTTTTTGAAGGAGCCTGTTTATAATAAAATCAAAGTACTTCACATAGTCATGCAACAGTGAATTAAAGGGTTTAGATCATTAACTTGTTTTTCTGTGTTTCAATAATGCTGTGAGACGATGGCTTTTGTCCTTAATCAAAGAGGAGCCATATTGGGAATTAAGTTCCTAAATAACCCATGCATTCTTTAGCAGATATTACAGAAATCCCAGGCCTGATCCACACAATTCTGGCTTCAAGAGGGTTCTTAAAATTTCAAAACAGCTACACCCCCCAGTGCAGCCACCTTTTTACAAGGAAGAATAACAGCATAGAAATGGATTTCTCACAGGAAGCTGCCTGAAATGCCATAATGGTACTTGAAATGGAACGAAAACAGCCAAAGGAAGGAGGCAGGAAAAATCTCTTAATGAATTTGGTACTTTTAGAAAAACGCTCCGGCTATCCTGTCTCTTCTGAAAAGGTACTTTTATTTTCTTCATAAGGAACATTGGAAAAAAAATATCATAAACTGCAACTTTTTTTTTATAAATATATATTTTCTGAATAAAGGCAATGCAAAATGTAAACATTCAGTCATGGTGAATAAAGAGACTGATGGAAAAGACAAGACAGGAGAAGAGTAGAGTTCACAAGCGAGTAAAGAGAAGTTAAGTGATCAACAAGAAAACTGTCACAGCAGTATAATTAGGGTTTAAATACCGATGTTAGCCTATATTATTTACACGTAAGTATGTGTAACTCTTAACAAAACACATACAAAGTGTCTCGGTTTCCTAGTGAAACTTTAACTATTTTAATAATAACATCACGGTTGGGCTATGTTTCATTGTGAATGATTTAGGTTAAGGTGAAAGTGTAATTGTTTCCTAGTATTTCTCTACAGCAGAACAGATTTGTTTGCCCTAGGATACTAGGAAAAAAAGTCAAGAGAGAGCACTACATTTACAAGACAAGAAATTATTGTTAAATTGCAACAATTCTGCAATTACTTATACAACCAGTGGATGATTGCAGGTAATTGAAATGGTTACACTGTTATTATAATGTAGTACAGGAAATCACAGAAAATTTGCTAAGCCACAGAAAGTTTATTTCAGGTACAATAAGAGCATTTTTATAGTTACGGAAAAACAGTTACATGTGCAATGCATAATGTGCATTTGGCAGATTTAATTGCAAAGAATGTTAGACGCAATGAGCAGAATTCCTTACAGGTAAGTATTGCTACGTCACTATGAGATTGTTAATTACAGTACATTCTGGATCATGCCTTGTGATCTGAGAAATTTTCACAAAAATTGCAAATTTCCCTGTGTGCTCATTTGCATGTTATTTCCCAGAATCTCTTACTGCAGTAGAAGCATTGTACGCTAGGACAGCGATGCACACACTGGGGGGCGCAAGATTATTTAGGGGGGGGGGGCACGGGCTGCGTGTGGGGAAACCTGGGGGTGGGCAGAGCTGTGCACGGGTGGCGAAGAAGCAGCTTCGTGCTGAGGCTGCTTCTCTGTGCTGTCTGCCTGTTGCGGGAACGGGGCTTTCCTTCTCTGCACACAGACAAGCACTCCTCCTCCTGTGTTACCTGCTTTTCAGCGGCATGGGGGACAGGAGCAGGCTTACAGTAGTACTTCCTCCTCCAGGTGAAAGTGTGTAACTTATGATTGAGTGTGTGTGTGTTGTGTCTGTGTTGGTTGTGATTGTGTGTGTGTGTTGTGTCTGTGTTTGTTGTGATTGTGTGTTGTGATTGTGTGTGGGTGTTTTGTGTCTGTGTTGGTTGTGATTGAGTGTGTGTGTTGTGTCTGTGTGTGTTGTGAGTGTGTTGTGTCTGTGTTGGTTGTGATTGAGTGTGTTTGTGTGTGTTGTGATTGAGTACGTGTGCTGTGTCTGTGTTGTGATTGTGTGTGGTGATTAAATGCAGAGGTGCGCAAACTGGGGGGTGTACGCTCTCCAAAGCTTGGCGCTTGAGGAGACAAAAAAATTTGACTTTGAAGCGCACTCAGCAGCAGTCAATGCGCGCACACACATAGCCACAGCCACACAAACACACACAAAAATAGCCCCGATCCTCGCCCCCCCTGCTCGTGCTTGCAAAATGATGCAGGACTCCCTGCACTCATGCTTGGAGAGTTGGTGAAGTCACCGCTCTCAGCGGCAGCGTGGACGCAGTCTAATTATGCAAGCGCGAGCTGTTGAAATAAGTATTTAGACATATTTGTATTTACATTGTATACCGTTTAATAAAGGGTTTTTTTTTGTTCATGTGATTTTGATTACATCAGGCAGGGGGGGCCCGAGAAATTTCATGGATGAAAAGGGGGGCTCGGCATAAAAAGTTTGCTCACCCTTGCGCTAGGAGATAATGGTGAAAAGCAGGGTTGTGGACCTGTCTGAGACAAGTGATATTTAAATTTGCTCCCAAATTTATAAATTAAAAAAGTCCATTTGGAAGTCACGTGACTATAAATATAGGCCATATGACACTTTGCATACTGGCATTTTGTGAAATTGTAGAGAAATTTGGGAACATATGCAGACATTTTGAGCACTGTCACTGTAAAAGGACACGCTAAAAGCACATCTACTGTAATTGACATTTGATTTGCAAAAGAAATTGCAAAGCACGTTTGTATACATTTGCAAATCTCTAATCAAAACAGTCCAGCATTTATTTAGCATATGGGGAGTTGGATTGGAGAACCAGGACTGAATTAGAATCTCATGAATGGCAATATCATTGACGACTGAATGTCACAGCGCTAGTGCGTAACATACAGTAAAGGTATTCCGCTAGACTTTTGCTCAGATACTAAACAGCATTGCCCTTTACTCACCAATAAAGTTCCAAGTAAAAAGGATTGCACTTTAGCATTTAAATACTATTATATCAATTATGGTTCTGAATACGGTTCTTAGCAATTGATCCAGTCCCTCTTAGAATGTTAAAACTGCTGCCTTTCCTCAGCTCAACTTCCAATATGATCCAATCAAAAAGTCTCTTACTATAATTCGGAATGTAGGACAAAGTTCTAGTATTCTGATTGGTCCTGGAGACATTTGTTGTAGGTTGTAATACCTATCAGTGGATCAACATAACAGTTCTTCGTAGATTAAATTAAAGTTCTAAGGGAGTATTTTTAAGAAACCAGGTGACTACCGCAAGAGCAGCTGAGGAGACACTGTTGCTTTTGTTTGCCACAAAAATGCCTAGTGGTACAGTGTCATAGAAATGTTGGCTCCAGTTATAATCACATGGCTTTGGAAAGATACCCCTGGAGTGTGAATGGAAATGAAAATAATCTTATTCTGTTTTGAGTGCTCCGAATCTCTTGGTAGTTCAGGGAAGATCCCATTACAGTAAAAAGTAAGGGTGGTCGCTTTCGCTAGTGTTTTGGATTTCAGGAACAAGCGGGTCCCAGAGATGGAATTAACGCGGTTCAACTCTGAAGCCCCCCTACTTCATAACAATGGAGAGAAAAAAAAGGGAGGGAGGACAAAAACAAGCAGATTAAAGTGGAATAAGCATATAAATTGATCCATTTACAAATATATATCAGTAAAGCAAAAGTACTACAAATAATCGGTGCTCAGTTTTATAAATGTTTTTCATTTCATCGTAGAAATCATGTATTTAGTTGAATAGGAAAATGGTTCTTTACTGTGTCACATCACTTAAAAAAGAGCTGTCCCCTTAGTATCAAAGCAATATGACAAGTTTAAAAGAGAAAAATTGATAGTTACTGTACAAAACTGTTCTATGTGTAACCTGGATCCGCCCCCCCCCAGCTCCCCTTAAGTCTCTGCTCACCTTGCAGTAGCGTGGGTGACTCTCTGGTAGGCAGAAGGAGCCGGCGAGGTGGGGAAAGAGAGAGAGCGGCGACCGAGTCGCCAGCAGCTCCTTTTGCAGGGCACCACCATTTTGGAAAGGATCGCGCAAGCACAGAACAATCACATATGCGTAGTGGCATTCTAAGTTGTGGTGGCCATCTTGTTACACCTCGCGCATGCGCAGAGAGGTATACGGAGGCGGCCATTACACCCAATAGCTCAGCAAGGGAACTACACTTTCTAACAGCCTTAGGGGCTGTATAACACATGACACCTAGCAGCTGTTACGCCTGTGCTCGCCACAAACCGTGGCCGGACCGTGGGGCTGAGGATGGGTTATGAAATCACCGACCTTAGACCGCGCAGACTGGTCCGGAGTGCGAAGTTCATAATCAAACGGGCCGGGTTCAGGACTGGAGAGGTCAGCGTAGTCGTTGGACGAGCCAAAGTCCGGGTAGGAGAAGACAGGACAGTCGATGGCCGAACCAGGGTCGGGATAGAAGTCATCTGGGTAGTCATAGTCGTAGCAAGGAATCGGCAACAGGGAATCAAGCAGGTCCTCCTGCTTCAGCATAGAAGTTGCAGGTCGGGAGCGGGGTCTACGCGAGTGGCGTCCACGGCCCATGGTACCGGTCTCAGCGAGGAGAACGCTGACCAAGGTTCAGAAGAGAGAAGGCTGACCGGAAAGGGAACACCGCCAAGCAGCACTGGAAAACCAATGCTTCAGCGCAGGAATTCAAGTTGGCCTCTGCGAAGGGAGAAAGAGCAGCAGGCCACGGGGTCCACACAGCAACCTCTGCTAAGGGTAGAAGCAGCAGGTCTCCGGGGAGATAGCACACAGCAGGTCTCCGGGGTGCTAGGACACAGGCTACAGCGTAGTAGCTGCTGAAGGATACTGGAACACAGGAACGAAAGCAATGAGCTGGAACACATCAACAGCGAAGTCATGAGGGAAAACAGGAACTAACTCTGGAACACAATACACAGAGATTAGTACTAGAGATAACAAGCCAGGGGCTTGTGGCAGAACACGGTTAACATCCAAGAAGGATTATGCTCGGCAGAGAGGGATTGTGGGAATGCAGTATTTAAAGGCCAGCAGGCCAATCCTCGGAGGAGGGTGTGAGGGCACTGCTCCAATGACTGAGTACAAGGCTAGGTTGCAGTGATAGCCCACACAGCTGCTGTTGAAAGAGGGAATTAGTGAGAACAGCAGCACCCTGCAAGGCTACGAGAAAAGCCAGGAGTGGATTCCTGACAGCAGCCAATCACGCGGCCGGATCCCCCTGCTTGCAGGTAGATACTATTCGCACGCTGCAGACCACGTCAGTCGGAGCTGGGACAAGGAAGGGGTAGGTTGTGTGTGTGCAGGTCTCTGTGGCACCTGTACAAGGCCAGATACTCCCTGTTAGGCCCCAGCTAGGCCCAGACTCCCACATAGCTTGTGGTTGCTATAGGGACTTGCCCTGACAGGGCCAATGCCCCGCATAGCACTATCAGTGTCAGGGACACAGTGAGACGTTGCACGGTGACTGCGGCCTGCGGTTCAGAGCCATACAATAAAGACAAAGCTAGGACACGGCTGCACTGGCCGTGGGTGATCTGGGACCAGATCACCCATCTATACAGAGACTCTTCATGGTGGGAGTCCATGCAGGAACCACCCAACATAGAGGCGAAGGCTTCGCGGTTCAGCACTTCAGATCCATGGATCCCATCTTCATCAGCGCACCAGGGTGTGGACACACCCAGCAGGTACCCAACTCACCAGTGCACCAACTCAACACTTCAGTGGGCAGCGCTGTCTCACACATTTGGGTGGGTTGGCTCTTGGGGGACACTGGGACGGTCCGGTGCCTGGAGCACCTCAGTCAATTGGGGTAAACCCCACCGGGGTGTGAGCACGTTGTTGGGGAGGCACAGTGAGGGGTTATGGCCCTGCAAGTGTGTATATTACTCTCAGTATTCTTTATGCTGTGTATAGTAAACTTGTTATGCTTTACACATGTGCATTCTTATTTTGTCTTGTAATGGGGTCATTCCACATAGTAGAATCCCATTACAGGTGGAGGCTGTAGAGGGAGAAAGGGGGTGGCCCGGGATTAAAGGGGTTACACCCCATTTGGCCATTCCGACCTCACCCGGGAGTCAAAGGGTTAACTGGGCTAAGACCCAGAACAGTGATTTAACCCCGGTAATGACATGTACATGTGTATTCCCCTGTGCCCCTGTTCCATTGTAATGTCTGGTTTACTCAGTGTCTGCATCACACACACACTAGAATCCATCCGGGAGCACAAGGGTTAATAGTCCTTTAATGATTATAGCTCTTTGTGAAGTTTTCCTGCCTTTTCAGGCACCATTTTGCAGGTCCCCATTGGCCGCCATTAGGGCTCCATGCGTTCTAATGGAGAATCTTGTTGTTTTAGTCCTGTTTCCTGTAAAGACCAGCAGGTGGCGTCCGAGAGGGAGAGCGGCGGTTTCCCATTGAAAGTCAATGGGCCCATCGACTTCAATGGAGGTTCCTCGAGGTAACTTTCGAAGAACAAGTTGGCTGCCGTCCAGACCGCAAACCGCAAAGCGGATACATTTTCAATAGGAGAGCTTTGATCACTTACAAGTCAAGGTCAACGTCAAGTGGCTTGGGAATAAACAGTTCTAGGGCCCCTAGGAATAAAATTCTTTTTGTCCCTAGTTCCTAGGCTTTCCCCCACTTGACCACAACCGGGTCCCCAAATCCTGGACCCCCGATAAGGGTCGAACCGAGAAGAACGGGTCGCGCCATAGGCTTTGCTGGCGGCGGCAGAAACGGCTCAGAAAAATGACTAAGTGTGAAATGCTGTGTTTTGGTACTCCATATCTCCGGTTCCGGAGGGCCCAGCGGATCAAGGTTTGGTGTGTCTGCAGTCACTGCTCCGGCATCACGGCAGAACCATCCTTGACCCTCCTGGACCAACCCGACGGGGTATGGACCCCCTTGAAGGTTCGGGACTTTTCCCATAGACTTCAATGGCGGAGAAACCCCATTGACCTCAATGGCGGCAATTTACCATTGAAAGTCTATGGCGGAGAAGCCCGTTGTTTTCAATGGGGATTTAGTGAAAAGCTGAGATTTCTTTTTTAGTGGAGATTTTTGTATTAAAATGAAAAATTATTTAATGTGCATTTGTGTAACTCCGGTTCCATAGTTCGTAGCAAGTCGCATTTTGGATCATATGGTGTCCCAGTTCCGGCCATGAGAACTGGGAAGTTTGGTTCTGCTAGACCCAATAGAACCGGATATTTTAATACGTTTATGTTTTATGTTTAATACTGTGTCCCAAGGTATGGACAAAGACCCAGAGAAATTCCTTTGTCTACCAGGATAGCAGATGGCCCAAGAGGCGCCCCAATGTCTAGGATTTAAGTGTTATTCAAAGGGTCTTGTCACCCTCCCTGATGATTTAAGGGCGGAGGAGGCTCAAACCAGAGCAGTCTCCAAGTGTCCCAGTTATCACCTTCCAACAAAGGTTATCTTGCTAGAGATCCAGATGGGTAGACTGGCTGGCATTCCATTTGCTTATGGGGGGTTACAGAAATGAGACCCCAGAGTTCTACTGCGCATGTGCCAGCTAGCAGGGGGGCCTGTCCTAAAATGTGTTCCCCCATCAAAGATTGGCTGGAGATAATGGGAAACCAATCACAGGTACTTAAGGTTAAGGATAGAGGGACAAAAAGGTTTATAAACTGCTGTTCCCCATATATCCTTAGTTGTTGTTGGTCTTCTTCAATTTATCATCTGATGGCTACCTGATTGCAAGAGAATTGCTATGCTATATATTTCTCATTCCCCAACCCCAAAGTAAGTGTACTTCTTGTCTGTTACTGTATTATTCATGTGTTCACCTATCCTAAGGAATAAACTCACTTTATTATATCTAAGACTCGTTTCAGTTCAGACGCAGTGATAAATATATATCATCTGTTATATATATTTATGTGACCTTATACAGCCTGCCATAATCTCACCGTGACAGGCGTATAAGTATAACTGGTGGCAGCGGCGGGATTGAACTGGACCTAGATTACAGTATTCTGCGGGGTACTGTGAGCTAGTGGGGACTCGTTGGTAATTGCGAGTTCCTGGGTCTAAAGATATTGAACACACGTTAGTGCAACAAGTAACGCATCACCTCACCTGCTGCGACCCAGAACCATGAGTGAAGCGGAGAGTGCCTATTACCTGAAAACTAGAAATCAGCTAAAAGACAAGTGCCGTGAATATGGACTGGAATATGTGGACCAGGATGTCGAGGACATGGTTGCCGCAATCACAGCTCATGAAGCCGAGCTTGCAGCGTCTCAGGGTACGGCGCAGCTTGCTCTTGTACAGCCGCCCGGAGATCAGGGACTGAACCCAGTGCCGGAGCGGCAGGATCCCGGGGAGGGGACAAGTGCACCTCCCGGGCCAAGTGCAACAAGAGGGGCACCGATGGCTACGGCCACCAGCCCGTTTACCTCTGAAATGTTGGCACTGATCACCAAGTGGGGAGACCGAGGGACAGCGGAGGAGCGGCTAAAGTTTATCTCCATGGCAGTGAACATACCCGCTTACAGCCCCCCGGTCCAAACCCGCAAAGATGAACTCCAACTGGACAAGCACAGTCTCACCAGGTACGTGGAAGGCACTGATCAGATCGACATGTTTTTAAGGAACTTCGAGATGCAGTGCCGGCGGTACAGGGTGCTTTCCGAGCATAGGGTTGCACGCTTGGACCCTCTACTCTCCGGCTTGGCTAAGCAGACTTTGATGGCGCTTACAGAGGAGTATGCTGATAACTATGACCACCTGAAAGAGCTTTTGCTATTTCAGCACGGTTTTACCCCTGAAGCTTACCGGGGTAAGTTCCGGCTGGAGGAGAGGCACCCTCAGGAGACCTATTTCACTTATGTGACCCGCATGGCTTTGTACGGGTTACACTAGGTGGAGGGCTCTGAGGCCAGGACTTACCAACACCTGCTGGACCTCATCTTTCAGGAGCAGCTCATGCAGCAGTGCCCGCCGGCGGTGAGGGCTTTTGTATATGATAAAAAGCCCAAGACCTACACCGAGGCGGCGAGGATGGCAGATGACTATGTGGTCAGCCGTTCCCAGATGACCACCAAGGCACCCGCCAAAGCGGCGAGCGCGCCGGTACCGGACAAGAAAGCTGTGAGTACCCCCCAGTGGACCCAAAAGCCGCCTGCGGGCAGCGGGACACCAAAGGCGGGAGAGCTCCGGCATGAACGCCGGTGCTACAATTGCAACAGCACTGGTCACCTCAAACCAGATTGCCCGGAACCCCTGCGTTCCAACGGACCCTATCGAGGGCAACGCACCCCAGCTGCGAAGCCGGTAGCTCGCATGCGGGTGGCTTCCACCAAAGAACCAGGACCAGTCATGGAAACAACTCCCAGCGAGACGTCCCATGTCACCCCTGTCCCGGTTTCATCGGTGCCTACAGCCAGGAGCGGAGGACATCTCAGCGCAGACCTGCAGCAGACGGACGGCCGGAGCAAACATCTTACCCCGGTCACAGTCGGTGACCGGCAAGCAGTCGGCTTGCTTGATTCAGGAGCCGCAGTGACCCTGGTCCGACCTGATATGGTCCGACCAGAGGAATTGCTCCCAGGCCCTGGGATGCAGATCACTGTGGCCGACGGAGAGCCACGTCTCCTGCAGGTGGCCCGCATCTTTTTGGATTGGGGGGTCGGCAAGGGTGTGCGGGAGGTGGGGGTTTTACCCGGTTTGGATGCCGACATTCTTTTGGGCAATGACCTGGGACCGATGACCTGCACCTACGACCGTGTGCCCCAGCTCGCTGCAGTGGTGGCGGTTACCCGGAGCCAGACTGCGGCAATGCCGGCGGCGGCCGCTCCAGTCCCCCAGCCTTTGGGACCAATGTTAGCGGAGGGCACAGAGGAGCCTGGGGAGGTAAGCCAGGATCAGTTGCAACCACAGACTGACTTACTATTTCCCCTTACCTTGTCCCCTTCCCCTGACAATGACATGACTGGGGGGTGGCCAGACTTAGGAGCCCAGTTTAGGGAGGCAGTGAAGGCAGACCCTACCCTGGCCGGCGTGAGACTTCGGGCGTCCGAATCTCAGGCAGGGGAGGGCACTGAACGCTGCCTATGGCATAAGCGACTCCTATACAGAGAAGAAGGGAACCCGGGGATAGAGAAGGGATTGACCGGTAAGCGACAGCTAGTAGTGCCCCAGGGGTACCGACAGCAACTGTTACGGGTAGCTCACTCTATTCCGTTAGCGGGACATCAAGGGGTCACTAGGACGTGAGCCCGGTTATTGCAGCGTTACTATTGGCCGGGGGCATCCCGAGATGCGAGCGACTTCTGCCGCTCTTGTGATGCCTGCTAGCGAGTAGGTAAGGCGGGCGACCATGAGACCCCTACCGATAATAGGGGAACCGTTCCAGAAGGTAGCGATGGACCTGATAGGACCCCTCATGATACTAGCAGGTCAGGGAAGCGCTACATCCTCACGGTGGTGGATTTTGCCACCCAGTATCCTGAGGCGGTAGCGCTTGGCACCATAAGTGCCAAGACAGTGGCAGCAGCTTTGCTGAACGTTTTTGCTAGGGTAGGTTTCCCTAGTGAGATCCTAACCGATCAGGGGTCGCAGTTCATGAGTGAACTGTTACATTGTCTCTGGGATGCCTGCGGTGTACAGCACCGGCGCACTACCCCTTACCATCCCCAGACAAACGGATTATGTGAGAGGTTTAACGGTACCCTGAAGCAGATGCTTCGGACCTTTATAGAGGCGGAGGGGAAAGACTGGGAGATTCCCCTGCAGCACTTGCTGTTTGCCTACCGAGAGGTACCGCAAGAATCTACAGGCTTCTCCCCCTTCGAGCTACTATATGGCCGCAGGGTACGTGGACCTCTGGACCTCTTCCGTGAGGGATGGGAAGGGGAGACTACCGCTACTGATGCTTCCGTGATCCAGTATGTGGTAGATCTCAGAGACCGGTTAGAGATGCTCATGGGGGTGGCCCAGGACGACCTCAGGGCTGCTCAGACCAAGCAAAAGCAATGATATGACCAGCAGGCCTGTAGCAGAGAATTCATCCCAGGACAGCAGGTGCTTGTTCTCAAACCCACTCGGGAGAACAAGCTAATGGCTGCCTGGTCGGGACCGTACTCGGTTATCCGAAAGGTGAATGAGTGCAACAATGTTGTACAGGTAGCGCCTGAGAGGCACAAGACATACCACATCAACATGTTGAAAGAGTACAGAACACCGAGTATGGGAGCAGTGCTGGCCATTTGTAGCCCACTGCTGGAGGATCCGGCGAGCAATGCTCTGCCTGATCTCATAGGGGAGGCAAGGCAAGGAAACACTGTAGAGCAGGTAGAGATAGGGGCACAGTTGAGTGCTAGGCAGAAGGGAGAAGCCAGGGACATGCTAGCTCAGTATAGCGCCCTCTTCACTGACATGCCAGGGACCACACATCTCACCAAACACCCAGTACACACAGGGGACCTGCAGCCTCTGCATAAGCACGCTTATAGAGTGTCAGCAGAGGTCAAGACCAGTATGGAGAGAGAGATTGAGGAGATGCTGACCCTAGGGGTAATTACTCCGTCCCAGAGCCCTTGGGCAAGTCCAGTAGTCCTAGTTCCTAAAAAGGACAAGACCACCAGGTTTTGTGTGGACTACCGGTTGCTCAACGCTGGGACAGTGTCAGATGCTTACCCCATGCCCTGCATGGATGAGTTACTAAATGAACTCGCGGGGGCAAAGTATCTGACCACCATGGATTTGAGCAAAGGCTATTGGCAAATCCCACTGACTCTGGAGGCTAGGGAGAAGTCAGCATTCATCACTCCAAGTGGCCTCTATGAGTTCTTAGTGATGCCATTTGGGATGAAGAATGCCCCGGCTACCTTTCAACGCCTGGTCAATAGGTTACTGGAAGCGATGCAGAGCTATGCCAGGGCTTACTTAGATGACATTGCTGTCTTTAGTAATTCCTGGGAATCCCACATAGGACATGTAGCTGCGGTGCTGGATAGGATCAGGGAGGCTGGGCTTACCTTAAAACCCACTAAGTGTATGGTAGGGATGGCAGAAGTCCTGTACTTAGGGCACAGGGTGGGTGGAGGGCATCTCAAACCAGAGCCAGCCAAAGTAGAAGCCATAGTTGAGTGGCCTGTTTCAAAAACCAAGAAACAGGTCATGGCATTTTTGGGCACCGCAGGGTACTATAGGAAATTTGTCCCACAGTACAGCGCCCTGGCCAAACCCCTGACTGATCTGACCAAGAAGCAACTGCCTGTGCTTATTACCTGGTCTCCTGCCTGTGAAACTGCTTTCCAGGCCCTGAAAACTGCGCTTGCTGGAGCCCCTATACTGGCTGCTCCAGACTATACCAAGCATTTTCTCATACAAACTGATGCCTCAGACTTTGGTGTGGGGGCTGTGTTGAGCCAGGTGGGGGACGACGGCCAAGAGCACCCTGTGGTGTATCTAAGTCGCAAACTGCTCCCCAGGGAAGTGGCATATGCCACCATTGAGAAGGAGTGCTTGGCCATTGTGTGGGCACTCAAAAAGCTCCAGCCCTATGTCTATGGGAGGGCTTTCACGGTCATCACAGACCACAACCCCCTGAGTTGGCTACAGAGGGTATCAGGGGAAAATGCCAAACTGCTGAGATGGAGCTTGGCTTTGCAAGAATTTGAATTTACCATTCAACACAAGAAGGGCAGTGAAAACAGCAATGCTGACGGACTTTCACGCCAGGACTATCCCTCTGAGACTGAGTTCATTAATGGTGCCAGCAGTGCCTCACTCCCGTTAGGGCCAGTGGGCCACAGGTCACCCATTAAGAAGGGGAGGTGTAGAGGGAGAAAGGGGGTGGCCTGGGATTAAAGGGTTTACACCCCATTTGGTCATTCCCTGACCTCACTCGGGAGTCAAAGGGTTAACTGGGCTAAGACTCAGAACAGTGATTTAACCCCTGTAATGACACGTACATGTGTATTCCCCTGTTCCCCTGTTCCATTGTAATGTCTGGTTTACTCAGTGTCTGCATCACACACACACTAGAATCCATCCAGGAGCACAAGGGTTAATAGTCCTGTAATGATTATAGCTCTTTGTGAAGTTTTCCCGCCTTTTCAGGCACCATTTTGCAGGTCCCCATTGGCCGCCATTAGGGCTCCATGCGTTCTAATGGAGAATCTTGTTGTTTCAGTCCTGTTTCCTGTAAAGACCAGCAGGTGGCGTCCGAGAGGGAGAGCGGCGGTTTCCCATTGAAAGTCAATGGGCCCATCGACTTCAATGGAGGTTCCTCGAGATAACTTTCGAAGAACAAGTTGGCTGCCGTCCAGACCGTAAACCGCAAAGCGGATACATTTTCAATAGGAGAGCTTTGATCACTTACAAGTCAAGGTCAACGTCAAGTGGCGAGGGAATAAACAGTTCTAGGGCCCCTAGGAATAAAAATCTTTTTGTCCCTATTTCCTAGGCGTTCCCCCACTCGACCACAACCGGGTCTCCAAATCCTAGACCCTCGATAAGGGTCGAACCGAGAAGAACGGGTCGCGCCATAGACTTTGCCGGCGGCGGCAGAAACGGCTCAGAAAAATGACTAAGTGTGAAATGCTGTGTTTTGGTACTCCATATCTCCGGTTCCGGAGGGCCCAGCGGATCAAGGTTTGGGGTGTCTGCAGTCACTGCTCCGGCATCACTGCAGAACCATCCTTGACCCTCCTGGACCAACCCGACGGGGTATGGACCCCCTTGAAGGTTCGGGACTTTTCCCATAGACTTCAATGGCGGAGAAATCCCATTGACCTCAATGGCGGCAATTTACCATTGAAAGTCTATGGCGGAGAAGCCCGTTGTTTTCAATGGGGATTTAGTGAAAAGCTGAGATTTCTTTTTTAGCGGAGATTTTTGTATTAAAATGAAAAATGATTTAATGTGCATTTGTGTAACTGCGGTTCCATAGGCCGTAGCAAGTCGCTTTTTGGAACATATGGTGTCCCAGTTCCGGCCATGAGAACTGGGAAGTTTGGTTCTGCTAGACCCAATAGAACCGGATATTTTAATACGTTTATGTTTTATGTTTAATACTGTGTCCCAAGGTATGGACAAAGACCCAGAGAAATTCCTTTGTCTACCAGGATAGCAGATGGCCCAAGAGGCGCCCCAATGTCTAGGATTTAAGTGTTATTCAAAGGGTCTTGTCACCCTCCCTGATGATTTAAGGGCGGAGGAGGCTCAAACCAGAGCAGTCTCCAAGTGTCCCAGTTATCACCTTCCAACAAAGGTTATCTTGCTAGAGATCCAGATGGGTAGACTGACTCCTTCTCAATTCCATTTGCCTATGGGGGTTACAGAAATGAGACCCCAGAGTTCTACTGCGCATGTGCCAGCTAGCAGGGGGGCCTGTCCTAAAATGTGTTCCCCCATCAAAGATTGGCTGGAGATAATGGGAAACCAATCACAGGTACTTAAGGTTAAGGATAGAGGGACAAAAGGTTTATAGCAAGTAAACAGGAAGACAATAGGTTAATCTTCCACAGATCCCAGATAACTGCACACAGGCTAATAGAATATATAGCACAAATACAGTTGCTTATGTTACTACAGGGAGTGGACTGAGGGGGGATCCTGGTAATTGCACCCTAAATTGGGGTAGAGCAATCACCTAAAATGCCCTATGGGCAAAACAATAAACTTTTATTAAACATATATGTAGACGCACATTGTCACGACGCAAAAAATCAGTGAATAATAAAAACAACTAAAACACAGGCACGGGTATGTAAGGAGGTGGTGGTAGGATAAATATCAGATATACCACTGCTTAGATAGATACCTCCACTAATGGCTCCAATAGGGGTGGTAGGCGGTGAAGGTAAATATACCTAATGAAAACTAGCAGTATACTGTATGCTTGTGAAACACCTGAAGCCTGGGAGGGTGTAAAGGGTGTCTGTTATGCAACTAGTATGGTAGTACCGGAGAAGTGAGCCTCAGTCACTGTGGGTCATGAGAGCTGCAGATAAATAAGGCTGCGTTGCACACTGCTCTATCGAATGCAATGTCACCCCGTGCAGCTTATGCAGTCCCCACTCTCCTGTCTCATAGAGCGGCAAGTGCCGGTATAATGCTCAAAATCTTGCAAAGTAGCTGCGGTTAAGAGTACCCGGTACAGCAACTGACACCCTCCCTTCCCTGTAAAGGAGCGATCTCACCCGTGACCTCCGACGTCAACGCGATGACGTCATCCCGACGTACGTTTCGCGCTCGGGTGCTGGCGCTTTCTCAAGGTAGGACCTTGAGAAAGCGCCAGCCCCCGAGCGCGAAACGTACGTCGGGATGACGTCATCGCGTTGACGTCGGAGGTCACGGGTGAGATCGCTCCTTTACAGGGAAGGGAGGGTGTCAGTTGCTGTACCGGGTACTCTTAACCGCAGCTACTTTGCAAGATTTTGAGCATTATACCGGCACTTGCCGCTCTATGAGACAGGAGAGTGGGGACTGCATAAGCTGCACGGGGTGACATTGCATTCGATAGAGCAGTGTGCAACGCAGCCTTATTTATCTGCAGCTCTCATGACCCACAGTGACTGAGGCTCACTTCTCCGGTACTACCATACTAGTTGCATAACAGACACCCTTTACACCCTCCCAGGCTTCAGGTGTTTCACAAGCATACAGTATACTGCTAGTTTTCATTAGGTATATTTACCTTCACCGCCTACCACCCCTATTGGAGCCATTAGTGGAGGTATCTATCTAAGCAGTGGTATATCTGATATTTATCCTACCACCACCTCCTTACATACCCGTGCCTGTGTTTTAGTTGTTTTTATTATTCACTGATTTTTTGCGTCGTGACAATGTGCGTCTACATATATGTTTAATAAAAGTTTATTGTTTTGCCCATAGGGCATTTTAGGTGATTGCTCTACCCCAATTTAGGGTGCAATTACCAGGATCCCCCCCTCCCCCCCTCAGTCCACTCCCTGTAGTAACATAAGCAACTGTATTTGTGCTATATATTCTATTAGCCTGTGTGCAGTTATCTGGGATCTGTGGAAGATTAACCTATTGTCTTCCTGTTTACTTGCCATGTTAGTACCATCCCTTTGCACCGGTTACATTATTCGCTATTTGGTGAGCGGTGTACAATCAGTTATTTTACAAAAGGTTTATAAACTGCTGTTCCCCATATATCCTTAGTTGTTGTTGGTCTTCTTCAATTTATCATCTGATGGCTACCTGATTGCGAGAGAATTGCTATGCTATATATTTCTCATTCCCCAACCCCAAAGTAAGTGTACTTCTTGTCTGTTACTGTATTATTCATGTGTTCACCTATCCTAAGGAATAAACTCACTTTATTATATCTAAGACTCGTTTCAGTTCAGACGCAGTGATAAATATATATCATCTGTTATATATATTTATGTGACCTTATACAGCCTGCCATAATCTCACCGTGACAGAGGCGCTACAGAACGATCACTCAGGTATACTCCAGGCTCCCAGCAGCAGAGACTCGGATCTCCTGTACCCCACAGGTATAGCACCACACATATACCGTTGCCACACATCTCCCAGGGGGTGGGGGAAAGTGTGCTACAAATGTGAAAAAGTTTAATTTTAAATAAAAAATAAACAGAAAAGGCATTTATCATAATGGCTAACAGATTATGGTGCATATTTACTAAGGGGTGCAATACCATAAGGCACCTTCACTTGAAAGAGCCATAAGGTGTCTTCCGTGGCTTAAAGGTGTCTTATGGCATAGTAGTGCTCAGTAAATATGAGTTTATACCTCTAAACAGCAATCAATTAAAATGGATGTATCCACTGCCCACAAAAAAACCACCTGCCCTTTGGTAAGTGAAAAACAGGGGACTTCAGCTTAAATACATTTTTACCAAGGCCTCCAATGTACAGTAGCAGAGGAAATAAAAAAAGAGGAGTTTGCAACACACTGCTCAAAAATAGACCCTCCAAAAACGGCAAGGGTACATTTATAGTTTTTCATATTAAGATCTCAAAGGGATACAATTATCTACAGGTAGTCCTCGTTATCTATGTTTCACTTTACAGCGAATGGCATATCCAACGCTTTACAATGCAACCCTGAGGGCTGTTTTTTGACGCCGGAATGCGTTATCCAACGCCTGAATGGGTTATCCAACGCTTACTGCCTCTGATTAACATGGTACTCACTTTACAAAAGGTTTCACTATCCAACGCTACTTCCAGAACGGATTCCGTTGGTTAACCGAGGACTGCCTATATAGTGATTATTGTTGATGTCAGAAATTCTACTCCAATAGAAATATACAGTATGCTGCAACCTGTTCACTTAAAGGTCACATATATTTTTAATAAGGTGTAAATTTGCTTTATAAATTATCCACGTCCCATCTTTTAACATATGTGGCACTTCTGGGAATTTGTTTAAGGGGAAATGTTAAAGCAGCAATCCTGCTTTCCTTTTTTGACATTCGGTATAGGATTGAAGCAAGGCGTTCCGGAGCTGAACTGCGTTCATTTCAGCTTCGACACCCCCTGCTTCCCGAGATACTTATCTCCATAGGGGGTTATGGTAACTCTCTGCAGGTTTAAATGTCCTGGTCACGCGCAAGGGATGACGTCACGACTTCCTATTGGCCAGCGTGATGTGGGACATTTAAATGCCGCCATTTCCAATGCCCCACCAAGCCCAGTCGGAGCTACTGTCTGCACAGACACAGGTACCACCTACGGAGGTAAGTATCTCGGGAAGCAGGGGGTCCCCAGAGCTAAAATTAACACAGTTCAGCTCCGGAGATCTCCCGATTCCCACCACTAAGTCTAAATACATTGGCAAAAAAGGAAAGCAGGATTACAGCAGCATTACTGCTCTAAGTGGACATCTTCTGATGAAATCCTTAGTAAATATATTATCAGACTCTATCTGGTGTAGAATTTTTTATATCAGCCATAAAATAGGTGACACTAGGCATACTGGCTTACGCAGCAAGATGACTATAAAGCAAATCGTATTATGCCTTCTCTTAATAGGCTACATAGGCTATGTAACTATGTAAAATTATTCCTGAGCACCTCCTGCAGGCCAATGGAGTTACAAAGCACTGGCTTTGGCCATGCAAACTACCAAGGCCAGAAGAACAATTCAGAGAAGCGCACAGTGTGGGCTCAAGCTAAATAAGATATTTTGAACCTAGGAACAGTTTTATAAGACGAGATCTTATATTTGCAAAGCAGCACCTGGAAATTTAAAGGAAAATGAATTATGCAGCTAAACATGCAATTAATCACTGGCTCTTTGATTAAATCCCATACAAAACTCTGCAATTATGTTCAACAGTTAATATAAAATGGTGTCATTTTGTAAATGTAGAGGCCTGCTAAAATCTGTAGAATATATTTGCAAAAGCGTTTACCTAGTAAAAATGGGAGGCTGTCAATCTTAATGATAAGTACTTTAATTAAACATTTCATATTAATTGCCACATTATGAAACTCCCTTACAAGGGAGCTTTAGGCACTCCAAGTCCGAGTATAAGGCTGCGCTTATAGTACCCGCGACGGTGACGCGACGTCGCTCCAAAACAAAACAATTTACTCCGTCACGAGCGCTTATAGTAAGTGCGACGGAGCGACCAAAAATTTGGAAGCCGGGTATATTTGATTTTTCAGAAACTGTCGCCACATGTGACTGTCTCTGAACCAATCAATGACCCTGTCGCTAGCGACGTTGTTGAAAGTTAAATTATAACTATCACGGGTGGCGACAGGTGACGTCACCGGTCACGTCGCTATCACCAGCACTATAAACGTGGCTTTAGAGGCAAAAGAGAGGTCTGTAAACAAGTTTGGGGGAAAATTAACCCATTCTGAAAGTGATACATTCTGATACAGATTGTGTCCTTGACCATTCTGCTCATTGCTTAAAATGGGCCCAATTTACAAATTTCTCACATGTCTTCTGATTTGCTTTTAAGTTGTGCAGTGGTTGAAGTACCTGCAAAAAGTAGTAGCATTGAGCCTATTTCCAGGAAATACTTAACATGTTTAACACTGAAGCACTACATTTAAAAAGGTTTAAACTATTGTTATTGTACGGATTGGACAGCATGAGCGAGAAACTCTTTTTTGTTAAAAAAACCAAAGTGGAAGTTTGTAAATAGAAAAGCGGTGGTTCTATAGAAAGTGGTGATAATGTAAGCTTGTAAATATAAACAGTTTAACCCCTAGTACTCTGACCATAGGCGCTCTGCCCATACATACTGCTTATTGATCCAGAGCAGTAATTCAAAACCATGTGGTATCCAAGGGTAGCCAGGTCACCTGATGGCTACTATTCTGCCCTTGGGCTGGCAGTAAATCCTGGTACAATCAGGTTGCCAGTAGTTGATATGGGGTTTTCCCCATCCGAGGAGCTGCACCTGAGTGACAGCGGGTGGTGGTGAGATCAGGCTTGGGCATGACCAATCATGAGCCAGACCTGGTGCCCTCCTCCTGGCTGTACTTAAGGGCAGTACCGCCCTAAATTTGTGAGTTGTACCTTCCCCCACTGAGCAAGGCAGGTCACACAGTGGAAAGGCTGAGATTGGGCCTTCTCCAGTTCTCTTCCCTCCGGGGCAGAGTGAGTGTGGACCATACCTCTGCCTCTGCTAGGGAGGCAGGGAAGAGCTAGGACGACTGCAGGTGCCTTTGGCCTGTAGTGACGGTCCAGGGACCATCATCCAGTGATAGCTGTGAGACTGTATCAGGCAGAGGCCTGCCGTTGTTCCTGTACTGTACAGAAGAGTAATAAACCGTTCCTGTTTGCATATACCTCCTGCCTGGTGCGTGACCTTACTGAGGGGAGAGGTAATAGTTCTACCGTGGGAGATCACATTCAGTTTCCTGAAGCCTATGGCAGATGGAGGAGCTGCAGTGCTAAAAAGATATGCAGGGTATGAACCCCAGAAGCCTAGTCCTGTGTCCCCACTACCATCGGCGGACGACTCTGCCCTCCTGTTACCAGCAGGTATCATGCACCACACGACCAGTAATGGCCAAATCTCCCACCGGGTGGGGGAAATACCGTTACACAAGTATGCCATGAAGCTTGGACAACTGCACCTAACAAAAATAAAACTAGAAGGTTATTAAATATGTTATTCATTGTGAACACAATCAATGATATGGAGTTAATATTGTTATCTTTTATTTGTATGGTACCAATATATTCCACAAAGCAGTACCATGTAGGAGGGAGGACAATAACCTTGTATAACAAACATAGTACAGGTAAACCCCGTTATAACGCGGTCCTCCGGGTCCACCCCGAGACCACCGCGTTAGTAACGGGGTCGCGGGGAAAAAAATGGCCGCCGCATCAGCGCATCTTCACCCCTTCACCCCGCGGGACAGGAGATGGGAGGGGGGATGCCCCTCCGGTCCCGACTTCCCCCTGTCACCGCGTGACAGGAGATGGGAGAGGGGATGCCCCTCCGGTCCCGGCTTCCCCCTGTCACCGTGTGACAGGCCGCGGGACAGGAGATGGGAGGGGGGATGCCCCTCCGGTCCCGGCTTCCCCCTGTCACCGTGTGACAGCCCGCGGGACAGGAGATGGGAGGGGGGATGCCCCTCCGGTCCTGGCTTCCCCCTGTCACCGCGTGACAGCCCGCGGGACAGCAGATGGGAGGGGGGATGCCCCTCCGGTCCCGGCTTCCCACTGTCACCGCATGACAGCCCGCGGGACAGGAGATGGGATGCCCCTCCGGTCCCGGCTTCCCTCTGTCCCCGCGTGACAGCCAGCGGGACAGGAGATGGGAGGGGGGATGCCCCTCCGGTCCCCGCTTCACCTTCTCCCCACCGTTGTCCCCGCTGCCTGCGCAGGAGGAGAGGGGGGAGCGGGTGTTGGTGCTGGTGTGTGTAAGAGTGTGTGAGAGTGTGTGTGAGTGTGTGAAAGTGTGTGTAAGTGTGTGTAAGTGTGTGTAAGTGTGTGTAAGTGTGTGTGAGTGTGTGTAAGTGTGTGTAAGTGTGTGTGAGTGTGTGAAAGTGTGTGTAAGTTTGTGTAAGTGTCTGTGAGTGTGTGAGAGTGTGTGTGAGTGTGTGAGAGTGTGTGTAAGTGTGTGAGAGTGTGTGTGAGTGTGTGTAAGTGTGTGAGAGTGTGTGTCAGTGTGTGAGAGTGTGTGTAAGTGTGTGAGAGTGTGTGTCAGTGTGTGAGAGTGTGGCAACATCCACACCTCACGAGCCGCACGGCGCATGCGCATGCGCACGCGCACGGCGAACGTGAGGGGTGCCTGAATCACTTTGTGAAACTGTTCGCTGTCGGGATGTGCTGCTATCCCCCCTAATCATTCTGCTTTAGAGACAGGTAATAAACCGGAAAAGTACAGTCTCCGGAAAACCGCTCACCCCCCCGCCGCAGCACAGGGCCCTCGCGCCGCAGTACAGGGCCCCCTTGCCCCGCCGTAGCGCAGGGTCGTCCTGCCACTCCGCCGCAGCGCAGGGCCCCGCCACCCCCCCACAGCACAATGACGTCCCACCCCCTGCCCCGGGTCGTACCGCCAACCTACCCCCACCTACCTGCCCCCCCGCGCTGCACCGCGCCATCCCACCAGCCCCCGCAGCATTGGGGGCGCCCGCAGCCATCACCCCCCTCCACCGCAGCACCACCCCCACCGGCACGCAGCGCCCCCCCCCCCCCTGCAGCCACATGTCTCACCAATCATCCCCAGGTAAGGCTGATTTATGTATATGTGTATTGGGAGGGGTGTGTGTGTGTGTGCAGTGTGCAGTGTGCAGTGTGCAGTGTGTGCAGTGTGAGCAATGAGCAGTGTGTCAGTGTGTGCAGTGTGAGCAATGAGCAGTGTGTCAGTGTGTGCAGTGTGAGCAATGAGCAGTGTGTGTGCAGTGTGCAGTGTGTGTCAGTGTGTGCAGTGTGTGCAGTGTGAGCAATGAGCAGTGTGTCAGTGTGTGCAGTGTGAGCAATGAGCAGTGTGAGCAATGAGCAGTGTATGTGCAGTGTGTGTCAGTGTGAGCAGTGTGTGCAGTGTGAGCAATGAGCAGTGTGTGTGCAGTGTGTGTCAGTGTGAGCAGTGTGTGCAGTGTGAGCAATGAGCAGTGTGTGTGCAGTGAGCAGTGTGTGTGCAGTGTGTGCAGTGAGAGTGTGTGCAGTGTGCAAAAAACGGGAGCCACGGGAAAACCGCATTATAACCGCGTTATAACCGAATCGCGGTATAACGAGGCGCGTTATAACGGAGTTTACCTGTACTTACAGTATAAGTTAAGAGAAACTAAAACAATAGGAAGTAAATTCGTGGCCCCAAGAAGCGTACATCATTAATCTGCAATTGGAGCACTATCGCAAGGGAACTCCCATTGACGTAAATAGCAGTTTCTGTGCTATAGTTCAATAATTAGCACTATCACAGTTTGATGAATAACCCCTTATAAGCCATTTGAAGATGTTGTCATGCAAAAAAAAGGTTAACAAAAGGCATTACTGACAGAGAGTAATAAACAGTAAAGTTTGAAGATGTGTGAAGGAAGGTAAATGACAACGGGGATGACAGTGGTTGAGATGGCATACATGGGGACAGAACAATTGGTAATATTGAGAGGTCGGAGCTCCAGAATAACCGATACTTTAAATGACTGCCTCTCTTCAGAAAGACGCTTGTTATTTTTTGTGTCAATTCTGTTCAGCTTATGGTTAACTATTTTCTGGATGAAAACCACAAACAAAACAACTTAAAAAAAAAACTTTTGTAGGAAGAAAAAGCAGTTCCCCATCTCTCTTTTTTTTTAGTCACCTCCGTCCTGCTTTTTTTAAACATAGGTGGGAAGCAGGAGCTCTCCGGGGGTGAACTGAGTTAATGTAATACTATAATGTATCAGGTGTGATATATATACATAAACAGAGCTAAATATCCCTGGGTCTGTATACAAGCTGTGTATAATGATAATGAGAATGAATCATTCTTAACGCTGTAGTATGCAGATAGTATCTATTGACACATATAAGGATATCTAGTGATATAATATTGATGCACCCTTTATAGGTTCTGAGTATATCAAATACCAAGTATAGGATCAGCTTGACCAGATATTAATATCAAGGGCTAATAGTAATAACCCCTGTGTCAAATTAGCAGATTCCTATTCATATGATAAGCTAAACTTAGAATTGTGGTGCATATATATATATATATATATATATATATATATATATCCATTTGTACAGCTGAACCCCGTTATAGCGCGGTCCTCGGGGGCCACCCACGACCACCGCGTTATAAACGGGGTCGCGGCAAAAAATGGCCGCCGAAAAAAAAATTACATTTTTTTTGTGGTGGTACCGCGTCTGCCGGAGGGGGAAAGCTGAGAACTCTCCCAGCGTTCCCAGACCCGGTGGGGCAGCGGCAACAGCACACAGCACTTACCCGGCATCTGGCAGCTCTTCTCCCTGTCTCTGCTTCCAGCTTCTGCTTCCATCTTGCAAGAGCAAGCTCCCTTAAAGAGACAGCGTGTCTCTGTGAGTGTGTGCAGTGTGCTTTGAGTGTATGCAGTGTTCTGTGAGTGTATGCAGTGTGCTGTGAGTGTATGCAGTGTACTGTGAGTGTATGCAGTGTGCTGTGTGTGTGTCAGTGTGTGTGTGTGTGTGCAGTGTGCTGTGAGTGTGTGTGTGTGTGCAGTGTGCTGTGAGTGTATGCAGTGTGCTGTGAGAGTGTGCAGTGTGCTTTGAGTGTGTGCAGTGTGCTGTGAGTGTGTGCAGTGTGCTGTGTGTGCAGTGTGCTGTGAATGTGTGCAGTGTGCTGTGAATGTATGCAGTGTGCTGTGAATGTATGCAGTGTGCTGTGAGTGTATGCAGTGTGCTGTGAGAGTGTGCAGTGTGCTTTGAGTGTGTGCAGTGTGCTGTGAGTGTGTGCAGTGTGCTGTGTGTGCAGTGTGCTGTGAATGTGTGCAGTGTGCTGTGAATGTATGCAGTGTGCTGTGAATGTATGCAGTGTGCAGTGAGTGTGTGCAGTGAGTGTGTGCAAAAAAAAAAACACGCTCAAACCGCGTTATAAGCGGATCCGCGTTATAGCAAATCGCGCTATAACGGGGTTGAGCTGTATATAGCAAACCTCAACCTTATATTAAAATTCTGATTGGCTTAAATAGCTTATGGTGGTGTACATAGACTCCCAATTGTTTGGAGTTATAGAATAGAGAGTTCTGTATAGCAAATAATTAACCCACTGTTGTCACAGTTTATGATTCTGTCTAATGGAACACAGTGCTGTATAATACAGTTCCAAGTACTGGGCTGGTGGTAACAGGTTCAAATAGGAGAGCCCTGTGTAACAGATAATGAACCCCTATTAGATAGAGATAGTAAGTGTTAAATACTCACTTTTGCCACAGTTTACTATTCCATGTAGTGGAGCATAATTTGTTTGTTAATATTTGCAGTGCTGAGTTAGCGATTTTCAGGTTCATATATTCCAATGACGCCACAGTTTGGTCGTTGCGTTGTTGAAACACACCAATTGTGAATGTTGCTTTAATAGTTCAACTTGTAAGTTGCGATCTGCTGTTAAACAGTTTGATGTACTGTCTGGGCTTATCTGGCAACTGGTAGTGCCTATTTCAAAAGTCTTGTCTTGTATACCACTCGATCCAGCGCAGCATTATTGCCCGCTACTGATATACTGTATATAATAATTCTGTCGAGGGGATACATTGTGGCGCTGCCCAGCTGTGCAGAGAGATCACACTATGGTAGCTTCATAGGCACGCACCACGCATAACGCACCGACGCACGTTTACTGTCACAGAATGACACTTCAAGGTTCAATTTATATGAACCTTTAAATCGCTAACTAAGTGCTGCAAATATTAACAAACAAATTATGCTTCACTACATGGAAAAGTAAACTGTGGCAAAAGTCACTATTTAACCCTTACTATCTCTATCTAACAGGGGTTCATTATCTGTTACACAGGGCTCTCCTATTTGAACCTGTTACCACCAGCCCAGTACTTGGAACTGTATTATACAGCACTGTATTCCATCAGACAGAATCATAAACTGTGACAACAGTGGGTTACTTATTTGCTATACAGATTCTATATCTCCAAACAATTGGGGTCTATGTGCACCTCCATAAGCTATTTAAGCCAATCAGAGTTTTAATATAAGGTTGAAGTTTGCTACATACTATTGGATATCTATATATATGTATATGTATATGCACCACAATTCTGAGTTTAGATTACCATATGAATAGGAATCTGCTAATTTGACACAGGGGTTATTACTATTAGCCCTTGATATTAATATCTGGTCAAGCTGATCCTATACTTGGTATTTTATATACTCGGAACCTATAATGGGTGCGTCAATATTATATCATTAGGTATCCTTATATGTGTCAATCGATACTATCTGCAAACTACAGTGTTGAGAATTATTCATTCTCATTATACACAGCTTGTATACAGACCCAGAGATATTTAGCTCTGTTTATGTATATACTGTATATCACACCCGATACATTAGGGAGATATAGTATTACATCCTATGTTGATGTGGTAAATGTTCATAACCTATTATTAATAGTGTTGTTCTATGTGTTGTTAGTTTAATGTGTCACCTTATTTTACTATTATATCCTAATAAGGTTATATTTTAATTCCTTCATCATCTAAAAGAGTGCTATAAAACAGGGGCCTTTTTCTGTTCTTGTCCTTCCAAGACCAGTGGTCTTTTGTATTCATTTGCCCCAGCACCTTTCACTTACCTATCAGACTGTAGCAAGAACCACATTCCCCACCCCATTTCCCCTCTATTTTTACTAGAACTGAGTTAATGTAAGCTCTGTGAACTCCCTTGTTCCCGAAATACATTACATGGAAGATGTCGCCGATAGAATCTACTCCTTGGGAAACAAAATTATGGTTTATATCTCCCGTGTTATGCAGGCCAACAGGAAATAATTTACGGTAACTTTCAGGTACATATCTCGGGAACCAAGGCAGGGCCATCTTAACAGCATTATAGGCCCCCGAGCAAAGCAGTGCACTGGGCCCTGCCAACTCTCCGCTACAAGTCGTAATTTTTCTCCGTCTACCGAGTTAGCGGGAGATTTGAATGTTGAGGCAGGTGATCGGAAAATTAGTGTTAAATGCTGGTCTGTGCATAGATTAGCATGGATCCCTATGCTTGTGGGGCCCCTGGGCAACTGCCCAGCGTACCCATGCGTTAAGACGGCACTGAACCAGGGCATCCCCAGAGCTGAAATAAACACGGTTCAGCTCTAGGTGCACCATGCTTCCCCTGATGTAACTCCATAACCAACGAGAAAGACCAGAAAAAAGGCCTTAGAAATTTTCACCTAAAAAGAAACCTCCCTAACATTGAATAAAATGTAATTTTGAATAAGATATTTCTAAAAATGTATCAAGAAACAAAAATAAATAATCACCCCTTAATTAAAAAGTATCTGAGGGTGATCATTCAGAGGGTCGTACAGTATGTACAGTAGCTATCTGTATTGTTCTTACTAGTATAAATCTATCCCCAATCTTATTTTCATTCCAGAAAACATTCATACAGCCAACATGTGTTACTTAACACAAATACTCTAAACAATGATGTAAAAATCCCACCAGGACGTTCATTTTTCCGTTAATGCTAGCTACCTTATGACAAGTTCAATATATTTAAAAATGGGGTTAAAATGACATTTGCTGTTTTCATACAGTATACTGCTTTTTGTTTTTATAATTTTACAGAGTGACCTGGAAATATAATTGACAGGACATTTTACCTTTACAAGAAAATGCATTTCAACTTTCACCTCTCTCTTCATTTTAATCCCAATAACTGCTGCCACTCATTGACATTGGTTGTCTGTAATGGTATGGAAATAGTCTGGTAATAAAGATATATCTTAATGGTGGTCTCTAAACTGGATGGTCATGGTGCTCAGGAAATACATTCTGTTAAAAGGTTTATTAGACATAAATGATGGTCATTTTTTCCAGAGACTCTTTTCCACCGTCTGCTATGGCTAGCTAAACTCTGTGGGGAGTTCTGATTGTTCTTCGCCTATTGATTTAAACATAGATCAATACATGGGCAGCAATCCCACATCCCTCTGACAGCAAACATCATAGTGAACAAATCTTGTCATAAGTTTTACAGGGACTTGCACCAAAGGCTTTTGGTTTGCACTCTGTCTCACTCTAAGACTAACATAATACATTATACTGCATTATAATTAGGGATTCCGTTTTTCATGTTTAATTTTTTGTTTTTCCAGTGTTTTCATTTATTTAAAAATATCTGTGTTCATCAGTGTTAACATTGGAAAAAAAAGGCACGCATTTGAATTTGGTGTTTATCTGTGAACTTTGTTTTAGTTTCCATACTCCCCTTTGATGCCTTTGTCTCCTACTTGTGACTGGGTTACTAAAAAATGTGGAACTCAATATAAAATGATGCATCATTTCTTGTTTTTGTTGGTTTTACTTGTGGAAAGATGCTTCAACCTATGTCCCTTTCTTGATCCAACCGTAACGCTTTCCCCAAACCCCAAATAAATCGCTGATAAATAATGGGGTTAAAGAGCCACATCTTTTATTTGAATTACAGCATCCCCAATGATGCCTGATCAGATGGTCCTTCTACCAGGGTCCCTGACTCTTGAAACCACCATCAACCACCACATAAAACCCAATAGCCATGCCGGCGTAGCAACACATACCTGGTGACCGACCAAGGCTAACTAGATGGACAGCGACAGGCCCACCACTCTAGCCACCACTCATAAGCCACTAAATTAATGCTCTATTAAGCCAAGGCGCAATCAGATCAAGCACATCACTGCCAACTGATTTACCCCTCCCCACAACCTATCCAAAGCCTGCTCCACACCCCTTGAGGAATCCGTTCCTGGGTTTGGCTGGAGCTCACTCTTGCAGAGCTGGTGAGCTCTCAGACAAACCTTCCCTTGGAATTGCTAGCACTAGAATAGACTAAAAATTGTGTAAGGAATCCACTCCTGGCTTTTACTATAGCCTTGCAGACCTCTGCAGTTGCAAGCTTCCTCTGGCAATCAATGGCACATGTGCTGTCTCTCATTGCAGCTTCTGCCCTGTGCCCTATCATTGGAGGAATGCTCCCACACCCTTCCCCTGTGATTGGATCTCCGCCCTTTATATGTTGGGCTTTGGCTCCGAAACAGTGCCGAGCATAAAATATCCTTCTCTGGACGTTAATGTGTCTGCCACAAGCCGCCATGGCTTGTATCCTGGTGTACTAACTCTCTAGTTCTTATCCCTAGTTCCTAGTTCCTGAGGCCTGCTGCTAGTTCCATGCAGAGGCCCATTCCTGACTTCTGTGCTGAAGCGTTGTTTCCTGAGGCCTGCTGCTAGTTCCATGCAGAGGCCCGTTCCTGACTTCAGTGCTGAAGCGTTGTTTCCTGAGGCCTGCTGCTAGCTCCATGCAGAAGCCCGTTCCTGACTTCTGTGCTGAAGCATTGTTTCCTGAGGCCTGCTGCTAGTTCCATGCAGAGGCCCGTTTCTGACTTCTGTGCTGAAGCGTTGGTTTCCCCGACGCTGCCCTGCGGTGTACTTCGGCCAGCCTGCTGTCTCCCCCTGCTGAGACCGGCGTCATGGGCCGAGGCCGCTCCTCGCGCAGAGGCCGCTCACGCTCCTAAGCTGAAGCGAGGAACTCCTGACTACCTGTTGCCGAACTCCTGCTTGAATAACGACGATGCTGCCTTCTACAATCCTGACCCTGCTACGTACGACTACGAACTGCGCACTCCGGATCAGTCTGTGCGGACTAAGGTTGGTAATTATATAACCTCAGCCCCGCGGTCCGGTCGCGGTTTGTGGCGAGCACAATCGTAACAAATTGAAAGCACCAGTGCCCTATCTGCTACTTTCTGACAAGCGCTAAGTCAGCTGGTACTACACGTTTGTACCACATCTCCAGCAAACCAAGTCGTACCAGGGCTCAGGGACAAATCAAAACTCTGTCCTATCTGGCACTTTAATCTACACAAATAACAAGCTTCTAATTGGTAACTAAATAGAAGCTTACAAACTCTTATCACATCTCCAACACGTGCAAAAACATCAGGTTTTGGTGCAATTTTGTATGTTTGCAAACTCTGTATGTAAATGAGGCAAACTACTACATATTCATGGACTATTCACTAAGATGGGAGTTTGGTCAGAATCTCGCCTTAGTTAGGTAGGGAGAGGGAGAAAGTGGAAATGAGCAGGCATCTATGGATCAAACTCCTGCATTTTCACACTGAAGAGCAAAATGTGTCAGGTAATTTTTACCTCAAATAGAGAAACCTGCATTGTATTTGATGCACAAATCTGTTGCACACCTTGCATGTTATACAGGTGCAGCATGAAAGGGGAAAAAAAGAGTAGGCCTGAGGCTTGACACATCTCACTATAAAGTGTCAAATAACTTATCTTACTGCTACATACACAAAAACACAAATAGTTATATGTGGAGTAAAATATTTGAAAAGTACCTTAAAATGCTGATCTTTACAGATGCATATTGAAAATATCTTATCAGTTACATGCTGCTGCCAGAATCACTCTACTCTTTCCTAAATCTGTCTCAGTGTCTTCCCTGCTGAAATCACTCTCCTGGCTTCCTATCAAATCCCGCATCTCACACTCAATTCTCCTCCTCACTTTTAAAGCTATACATTCTGCATTCTGCTCAAGGATGCCTTCTCTCTACGCCCTTTGTATCTAAAGCCGCCCCCCCCCCTAAACCTTTCTCACTGACTGCCCCACACCTCTACAATGCCCTTCATCACAATACAAGACTAGCATCATCTCTATCCACCTTTAAGACGCACCTTAAGACACACTTGCTTAAAGAAGCATATGAGTGGTTCATACTATACACATGATGCGTAAAGCTTGGCCCCCTGAAGACGCGCTTACCAGAATGCCCTCCTACTGTCTCTGTACATTCTTCCTACCTTCCAATTAGATTGTAAGATCTTCGGAAGCAGGGACTCCTTTTCCAAAATGTTACTTTTATGTCTGAAGCACTTATTCCCATATATTATTTGTATTATTTGTAAATTTATATGATTGTCATGTGTATTACCACTGTGAAGCGCTATGTACATTAATGGCGCTATATAAATAAAGACATACATACATACATACATTAGTGATTTCAATGCAAAAAAAATACTGTTTTGATACTTGGCTGCTTTGAATCAAAATGAATATAAAAAGGAAGTCAGAAAAAATCATCTTTTTCCTTGCTTTTTTTTCAACTTAAAATGTGTTTTTCAAAGTCAATGGAAAGACAAAAATAAGACAAAGAAAAGCAGCTACTGATGTTACATCTGTTTGGGGGAAATTGTGTCATTTATGGGTAACTTGAGGTGCACTATTTCATCTATTCATAATGCCTCTAAGAATCCTGCTGTCCCACACGTTTTGCGCACTATGTATGACAAATGGATGGCTGAAGATAAAAGAAGTGATCGCAGAACAACTGAATTGGTTGATTTGGCGAGGTTAAAGCCTGTCACATCAAGCGTGCATGGAGGTATTCCTATAGGAAGCATTATTAACATCCTCACTTCCATGGTAAAAAAGGAGGAGGCCTGAAAAGGGACCGGACAAGATATATCCCACTGGACCAAGTGAATACAAATTAAATGTGCCATTATAAAACACAGATGCTGGAAAAAAAATAAACTTCACAAGATTTAATGCTTTTTTCATGAAGCTGAAGGTTTGTGGAAAAGAAATCAGCAGAGGCTTCCAGGTAATGTCATGGAAAAGCTTGGATCGGTCCTCGTTTGTTTTCACTCTTCAATAAGGAATCTGCAAGGTAGGTATTCTAGGCTGCTAAGAACAGTCATCTGAGACTATGAGGTAATGGCATGCAGCCAGAATCCGGGGTACTTTTGGAAGCATCTGTATAGGCTGACGACTGCTTCACTCTGGACTTTACTTTAGCTTTTTTTTAACCTTTGTTTCACTAGCAGTACCCTGACAAACTCATTTCTAATCAAGAGGCTTCCATCCTTTACATGTTTTGCTTTTACACTATGTGCAAAGTTTACTAGGTCCTATTAGAAACAGATCAAACAATCAATCAAAGGGAGAAGTAGTGGCTCATTCCCGGTGTCGGGTCTTTGTGACCATGGGCAAGTCACTTTATCTCCCTGTGCCTCAGGTACCAAAAAAATAGATTGTGTGCCTGCAAAATGTCTCTGTAAAGCGCTGCGTAAAAGTAGCAGCGCTATACATGCTATTATTATTATTATGCCTGCCAAAGGCCTAACAACTGAATGTATAAGATGAATAAAGTATAATATGTCCAATGCATTATATATATATGTGTGTGTGTATATATATATATATATATATATATATATATATATATATATATATATATACTGTCATGTGAAAAAGAAAGTACACCCTCTTTCAATTCCATGGTTTTACATATCAGGACTTAGCAATCATCTGTTCCTTAGCAGGTCTTAAAATTAGGTAAATACAACCTCAGATGAACAACAACACATGACATATTACACAGTGTCATGATTTATTTAACAAAAATAAAGCCAAAATGGAGAAGCTATGTGTGAAAAACTAAGTACATCTTACGATTCAATATCTTGTAGAACCACCTTTAGCAGCAATACCTTGAAGTAATCTTTTTCTGTATGTTTTTATCAGTCTCTCTCATCGTTGTGGAGGAGTTTTGGCTCACTCTTCTTTACAACATTGCTTCAGTTCATTGAGGTTTGTTGGCATTTGTTTATGCACAGCTCTCTTAAAGTCCAGCCACAGAATTTCAATTGGGTTGAGGTCTGGACTTTGACTGGGCCATTGCAACACCTTGATTCTTTTCTTTTTCAGCCATTCTGGTGTAGATTTGCTGGTGTGCTTGGAATCATTGTCCTGTTGCATGACCCAATTTCGGCCAAGCTTTAGCTGTCGGACAGATGGCCTCACATTTGACTCTAGAATACTTTGGTATACAGAGGAGTTCCTGGTCGACTCAATGACTGCAAGGTTCCCAGGTCCTGTGGCTGCAAAACAAGCCCAAATCATTACCCCTTCACCACCGTCCTTGATTGGTTTTCGCCTAGGAGTGTTGTCCAGGGACATCCTTTGGTGACGGCCTGCTAATGTGCTGTTAAGCACCTTGCTGCAAGATGGACAGTCTGCCTGTTGGAGAAATAAAGTATTTTGCTGATTATCATACTTCTTGCCTGAGAGTGGAATCAATCAGGGAGACGCAGGAAAGGAGACTCTCATGCAGATGGTTCCTCCCCACATCCTGGGGGCTGCACGAGATGGAGGCGCTGCACCAGTTGTGAGTGAAGATCAGTGTTCACCCAAAAAGCCTGTCCTGATATCCCATATACCAACTCGGGAGACTCAGGGCCCCCTGTTACCAGCAGGTCTACAGCACATACACACAGGTAACCAGAGCAATATTTCCCCTTGTACACCCTACATGAGATTGGGGGATGGGACAGGGGGGAATGAGGTTTACACACACACACACACACACACACACACACACACACACACACACACACACACACACACACACACACACACACACACACACACACACACACACACACACACACACACACATATATATACAAATGTAAATACAACTGTATGCTCATCTGCATGTCTTAGGCAGGTCTGCAACCCCGCCTTTCCCCATTATCACCCAGCACACAGCACTTCCACTGCAGAACTACAGCACTTCCACACAGTGCTCATTTGCATGTCATTTCCCAGAATCCCTTGCTGCAGTGGAAGTGCTGTGTGCTGGGTGATAATGGGGAAAGGCGGGGTTGCAGACCTGCCTAAGACATGCAGATGAGCATACAGTTGTATTTGCATATTTGCTTTCCTGTGGAGGGTTTTTGTCACTTTTTTCACTCACCATAACTTAATTCAGTATTATGGTATAGCCTATCCCATAGCCTCTTTGCATACCCAGTTAAAATCAACCCCACACTGATGAGACCCATTACACAGCTGTCTGTGGGTGGTTTTCTGGGTATGCACCTTAACCCTGGCTGTGCTCAAAGCTGTGACCATGCAGCAAGCTTAAGCCTATAGGGAACCATGTTAAAAATGGTTTTTGAGGCAAAAAGTGACTCTGTGTGCTCATTTGCATGTCATTTCCCAGAATCCCTTGCTGCAGTGGAAGTGCTGTATGCTGGGTGATGATGGGGAAAGGCGGGGTTGCAGACCTGCCAAAGACATGCAGATGAGCATACAGTTGTATTTGCATATATATATATATATATATATTTAGTTAAGTTATGGTGGGTAAAAAAAGTGACAAAAACCCTCCACAGCAAAGCATATAGCAAATGGAAATATTACTGTATGCTATTTGCATGTCTTAGGCCTGGGACATAGTAAGCGATTAGGTGCTGCTGCTCGCTCTCGCTTGCTGCCGCTCGCTCTACCAGGAGCTTTTTGCTGTCCTGACAGAGGAGACAGCAAGCGCTTGGGAGGCGGGTATCACTGTGTGTGTGTGTCACTTGGTAGCTGTCAGTGTGTGTGTCACTTTGAAGTGGTCTGTGTGTTTGTGTGTCACTGGGGAACGTGTGTGTGTGTGTGTGTGTGTGTGTGTGTGTGTGTGTGTGTGTGTGTGTGTGTGTGTGTGTGTGTGTGTGTGTGTGTGTGTGTGTGTGTGTGTGTGTGTGTGTGTGTGTGTGTGTGTGTATATTATATAATATTTTAAAAATTAAAAAAAAAGACATGTGAGAATAAATTATTTATTAACATTGTGCAACTTTGATAAATATATTCACATACGCGCACGCACGCACACACGCGCGTGCACATGCATACACATACACATGCATACACACACACACACAAAGGCACACACACATATGCACACACACACACAAAGGCACACACACACACACACACACACACACACACAAAGGCACACACACATGCATACACACACACACACACACACACACACACACACACACACACACACACACACACACACACACACACACACACACACAAAGGCAGGCACACACACACACACACACACAAAGGCACACACACACAAAGGCACACACACACACACACACACACATGCATACACATACACACACACAGGAGACATGGATCGGGGCAGAAGGGGGACAGACCGTCAGGGGGCGGGCCGGGGGCGGGCGGGCGCGTCACTGGCCGGGGGCGGGCCAGTGACGTCACGGAGCTGGTTCGACCTCATTGGGCGAACCGCTCACGTGACTGGCGGAAGCGCGGGTGAGCCCCTACTAAAGCCGCTCTAATTGCGGCTGTAGGGGTTCAGTGCTGAGCGGGAGCGCGCGTCAGCGCGCTTCCGCCAGCAAGCAACTAACATGTCCGGGGCCTTAGACAGGTCTGCAACCCCGCCTTTCACCATTATCACCCGGCGGGTGATTGGCACTTTTTTACCCACCATAACTTTACTAAGTATGGAAAAACCTATCCCTTGCTTAATTTTTGCATAGCCAGTATAACCAACCCCATACTGAGACCCATTAAGGTCGAAACAGTCTGTCAGTGGGTGGGTTTGCTGGCTATGCATCTTAACCCTGGCTGTGCTCAAAGCTGTGACCATGCAGCAAGCTTATGCCTATAGGGAACCATGTTCATGGTTTTGAAGTAGAAGGTGGCACTGTGTGCTCATTTGCATGTAATTTCCCAGCATCCCTTGCTGCAGTGGAAGTGCTGTGTGCTGGGTGATAATGGTGAAAGGCGGGGTTGCAGACCTGCCTAAGACATGCAAATGAGCATACAGTAATATTTCCATTTGCTATATATATAAAAAATGAAACAAAGCAAGTCATGAGGGGACAGAGAGGCAAGACACAAAATAACTGGTACCATGTCCATAAAGTTAAAGAGCATTTTTTCCCCCCCTTAAGCTACAGTACTCAGTGTATGGGCGACATCTTTTTTGTTTAATTTCACATAAATGCTGGTGTGCTGCTAATACAGAATCGAGAGTACAGTTTTACTAATATTTATTAGATATATTAAAAGGTAACACATTTTGATTTATTTTGCTATAACGCCTCTGTTGGAGGAGGGACTTGCAGTGCTTTCCAGGTCACATAAATATCAGATGGGTTCATATCGTGAAACATGAAGAAGCCAGAGATTTCCTTCTTAGACGGACAGTTAAATGTCCAGCTTTTTTGCTGTCAAGTCTCAAGACCAGTGGCGGATTTCCCATTAGGCCCGATAGTCAAAATTTTGGAACAGAAAATGTATCTTCCCCCTCCCCCCTCTCTTCCCCACTGATTGGCGGGGCCTCTGTACAGTTCTTACCTTCTCCTTTTATGCCGCGCTCCTCCTTCTTCAGTGTCAAATGACGCTACGACATCACACTGTCACGTTGCTGTGGCAACGAGACGCCGTGTGACATCGCAGCATCATTTGATGCTGATGGAGGAGTGCGGCACCAAGGAGTGCCTAAGGACGGCAGTTTTCTAAATCTGCCGCCGCTCTAGAAAGTGACCAAAGTATATAGACATTTTAGTATTTTTCTCTTCAATACAGTACGGATAATCGTACTGAAGCTGCTGTTACTAATCAGATGACAGAGGTTCTACAGATCTTTGGATAATCAGCAGAGTTGATAAGGGTTAGCACAGATTAGTAGAGATGTAAAATGCCCACCTACTGTTCTCATTAAGAAAACTACTTCTAGGGGACAGTTTTAAAATCCCCCAATTTTAGAAAGGGTATGACGGCTTCAGATTTCATAAAAAATTACCACTAAATCTGATGCTGTTTTTTGCACCAGGGTTGCCCATGTTTAGCAGCCAAGAGACTTTGATAATCCCCTTATTATTTAATCACTGAGCTGCTAGGCTAAAATGGCACAAGTACTAGACAGTTTTAGCTATGTTAGCATTGTGGAACAAAGTTTAGTGACTCATTGATAGAGAGAAAAAAAGCACGAAATTAAAGCGGCAATTTGTTTCGGAACTTTTTACATTGTATTAAAGCAGGAGGTCTCTGGAGCAAAACCTCGTTAATTCCAGCTCTGGGCACCCCCTGCTTCCGGAGATACTTACCTCCGATCGGCTAGCAGGTATCACGTAATGGCCGCTTTTCAAACCTCCCATGCCCTGCGGGCCAAATGGAAGCAGTTGATGTCATCGGTGTGGCTTCCTATTGGCCTATGTGACGAGGGAGCTTTAAAAAGCAGAGGGATACCGGCACCTCCTTCTGAGGTAAGTATCTCTGGAAGCAGGGGGTGTCCAGAGCTGAAATTAACGGGGTTTCGCACCGGAGACACCCTGCTTCAATCCACTGTTAAATAATAATAATAATAATAATAATAATAATGGCTTGGATTACTCCTTTGAGACTGAAGGAGTTATTTACTCCTAAAAATATAACACAAACTAACTATAAGTTAATAATAATACCTGATTTTTTTTGTTCCAATTGAGTATACATTTAATACTTTATACTGAAGGAACATTAAATGGACTGCATTTCTATGTATTTTACATAATATAACAAATTAAATGTAAAATGCTTTCTCCAGAAGTGAACATGTAACTAATGAAAGGTTGGTGCAATCATTCCAATGATGGGGTGATAAAGACAGAGGTATTGTATTAGGTATTTGTCAGTTGTCAGAGAAAACACAATAGTGGGTTTACTTAACTTGCATTTTACTTTTATTTGAGTCAGTAGATTTTGGCAGAAACTGATTTCTTTACAATCTCAAATATTCATTTTATTTACTACTGCTTTTATAATTGTAAGAAATGTTTACCAATAAACAAGAGAGTTTTTTATTTTAGAAGTTCATTGAAAAGTTTCCCAGCTGTAGTTCCAGGGATACAACCTCTATTCCGACCTCTCTTCCTGACATATTCCAGTGTAATCTGTAATCTAATGCAGTCGGAAGAGGAAACAGCATCGTCCTGGTGAGAAACTGTGCCTTATGACCCCTATGAACACCATTGGAAGTAATGTTGGCTCACACAAGAAGTCTAGGAGATTAGAAGTTCAGAACAGACAATCCAATAAGAAAAAAATGTAACTCATTAGTGCTGAGCAAGCAGTTTAATGGGACTGTTAGTACATCTTTCACATCCATAAAAATAACATCACACGGTCTGAGGAACACTGGGGGGGGAGTGAGACTGGAAAGGAAACAGTCCTTTATTTTTCTTCTCACAATTCTCGATTGGGATACATCTTGCTGTGAAGCTGATTTCCTTGCAGATGATTTTAATTTGAGAGCCTGTCTTGTGAACTAAACCAGGGGACTAGATATTTTAACATACTGTACTATTAACAAAAACACAAATATACAAGGTATGAAGCTATTTCAGCTGGTTTCTTATAGATGGAGTAATACCTTTAATGGCCTGACAAGCTATTTTTTTGGAGAATCCCATTTCTTCATATTAGGGTGAAGCTAACAATAATGAACTGTCACATGATCTCTTGAAAATAATGAACTTGTGCAAACCTTTCTACAGCAGCAACACAGCTATTTTGCAACTTAAAAAACTTAATTATGTAAAGTTTAGTGCTTTGTATATATATTGTATAATTCGAATATAATATATTGTATTTTTATTATCACTATTTCACATGGACAGAAAAAAACTTGCAAGGCATAACATGCGCTAGGGCGTAAAACACAAAAGATATGTATTTTGTTTCAAAAGCCATTTGCTGTTTTTTAAACATTTTTTATTGGCTTACATTGTATCTTTTACTAAATGTTTTGCTAGATGGAAGGATACCATGGAGGGGGGCTTACTTTTTGGTACATGGAAGCGCTTCTACACCCTTTCCATCATCAAAGCAGTAAATAATGTATATTCTTTAATATTTGGTTTTGTACTGTTACAATTTGGGGTCTAAAAAGCTATTAATCATATTTTAAATTAAGAGACAAATATAAAAAATGCCAGAGAAGATGTGACTTGGTCTTTACTGCTTATCTGATGCAATAGCAATATACAGTATGTGTGGAATAAAGTTGTAACTGCCAATTAGTGGACAGCCCACCTTCTTACGAATAACCATGTGCAACACAAATAAATCTGTGACGAAGATATATGGATCTGAATGATGTGAAGTAAAGAATAAATTCCATACGCACACAGGAAGCACAACATGATATTTGCATAGTCTTTACCCAAGACAGCTAAGGATGCCTTTGGCAATTCATCAGCACCCTGACTCAGGTCATGAGAAGTGTCAGAGATGCATTTCCTTCAGATGGGAAAAAGCAAACAATTTCAAAATCTCCAGCAAGCCTGAGCATATCAAAACAACCAGGTCAAAACACGCAGGACTTGCAACATCAAAACGGACTTCTTTTAATCCTCAATTTGTGTCCGATATTAAAGTGTACAGTGAGTGTTTTCTCATTGTGTTTGTAAGTTGTGTCAACTGGTTACTCTTCTTCATGGGCATAACTCTTCCAATCCTCATTTAATGTACCATGATCCTAAAGCCAATACTCACTAAACTCAGATAAAGGTATCAAAGCTCAATCCTGTGTTTAGTTTCATTGACTTAAATAACAGTAAACACAGGATCGAACTCTTAGATACACTTAGCAGAACACATTCCTACTGTCTCTGTACGTTCTTCCTACTTACCGATTTAGATTGTAAGCTCTCCGGGGCAGGGACTCCTTTACCAAAATGTTACTTTAATGTCTGAAGCACTTCTTCCCATTATGTGTTATTTGTATTATTTGTTATTTATATGATTATGTCACGGGTATTACTGCTTTGAAGTGCTATGTACATTAATGGGACTATATAAATAAAGATATATATCCATACAATTATTATTTTTTTTTTTGCATTTCTTAGTTCTGTGTTGTCATGACTGAATTTTTAAAAATGTATTCATGATTTGAGATACATGATATCTTGTCAAGTGTTGCACCTTCCTGTTCACGAACCATACAAAAATGTTATGTTGTGAGTCAAAAGACAACAGACATCATCCAATCTGTACTAAGCATGGTTAACTTAATAAGTTTAATATACATTTTGTGACAGATATGAAGGACTGTGGGTGTACACATTTGGTTACTTTAATCTTTCACAGAGATCTATATGTAGCCAGGACTGGTTCTTGGCTACCAGTCTGCCCTCACTGGCAGTAAGCCCTGGTAAGAGCAGGCCTTCCAGTACTTATCATGGGTTTTCCCCACTCCCAGCAGTGCCCTTGAGTGACAGGGGGGGGGGGAGGAGGAATAAGGCCTGGGTTCATCCAATCCTGGGTCAGACCTGGTGCCCTCAGCCTGGCTGTACTTAAGGGGAGTGCCACCCAAATTTAGTCAGTGCCTCTCCCCACTTGAGAGAGGCAGGTCACACATAGTTTGCCTGAATACTGGCCTTCCCTGTTCCTGTTCCCCTTGGAGGAGAGTGAGTGTGTAACTTTCCCCTGCCTCTGCTGGAGGGGCAGGGAAGAGAAATGACTGCTGAGGGGGCCCTTGACCCGTAATGCAGGTCCAGGGACCATCCTGCAGCTGCATACAACACCAGAGACTGCATAGGGTAGAGGCCTGCTGTGACTGCATTGAGCTGAACAGAATAAACTGTTCCTGTATCATATACCTCCTGCCTCGTGTGTGATCTTACTGGGGAAGGAGAGGGATTGTTTCTATCGTAGGAGATCGTCTCCATACATCTGGAGCCTGCGACAGATGGAGGCGCTGCACTGCTAGAGAACCATGCTGGGTATGTAATAATAATAATAATAATAGCATGTTCTTGTATGGGCACTTCTAGGGGCAGATCAGGCTGACCACTCTGACGTAGAGCAGCCTGATTCAAATGGGAGTAAAGCACTCCAGGGGGTCTGGGTGTATCATGTGATTGCTTCAGGAGTGATCACATGACATGGAAGTGCTAAAATGCACTCTGGCACTGTAAAGGTTAAAAGATGAACTGTAAAATAGCATATTATGTTCTCACACTCAATGCTCTTTGAAACTGTGAGTGTCTGATTTATTAATTTACATTTACTATAGCATACATTTTTCTAAAACGGTTATACAGTTATCACACACAGGACTACTATTTTTACTTAACACGCACATTTACCAATGCATACAACATAGCAACTAAGAAAAAACAGGAAAAACTGTGACGCACCACCGATGAAGACAGAGGGTGACAAAAAATGTATAAATTAAAAAAGTTTATTTGGTCATTGACAATTTGGGGGATTAAACCAGGTGCTTATTGGATTTAAAAAAAAAGAATATTGGTGTCAATTTATTTTCTTGGATGCTGCAGGCTTTCATTGGACTTTCTAAACATTGAAACTAAGACCTCGATTCACTAAATTCGGTAAAGTTACGCTCATATAACACACTCGTGAGACCTTACAATATAGGCACCAAAGGGGTTATCATACAACATGAACACCCTAGAAATATGTACCCTAACTAAAAACATGCATATATTATTAACAATCTCTTAGTAGCCCAAAAGGCCAGCTGGCTACGAAGCATTATTTAGTGGCTGATATATTGATACCACTATATTACCTACCCCATTGCATACCAAACCCAACCTGTGGCACCTACCGTCATCACCCACAGTGTTATCCCCGTCCCATCACAATGCCCCTAATAACAAACCGCCCCCCCCCCCCTCCCAACCCCAATCTTTAGGAATGACTTGCAGCTCTATTAGACAGGTCTGGAGAAAAAGACTGTATGTCATACTTCAAATAGAAATTAAAAAAAAAAAAAAAAAACAATGAAAAAACACACACAACATAAATAATATTAAAGCATACATTGTAATAGAAATAAAATGGCCTTCAATCCCTTAAGTGCCAGTGAGGCTACCTGGGTCCCTTCAAGAAGGGCACCAGCGGTGTTAATGAGCGTTATTTGATTGCCTGTGTTGTTCTCAAAACATGGATTGCAGTCCATATATTCACCAAAAAATAGTAATGTTGGGGTGAGGAAAATATAATGAAGATAAGGAAGTTATAGTTCCCAGAAAAAGAATTCACATATTTAACACTTATGTATGCTGAAGCATCCAGATAAAGTTGTGAAAATATCGCCCTCTACAGGTTTTTCACTACATCACACAAATGTATAGGACATAACTCAGCAGTAAAGTTTTGTTTTTGTAAAGTGTATTATTCTATGTACTTTGCAGATGTGATCATCCAGCGTAAGCCTATTATTACTGAAAAACAGTGTTTCGTCTCTACCTACACTATTCACTCATATCTTTCCTGGTCAGTTGTTTCACATATTATGTGCTCAAAATGAAGATCATATTGTCACTTTTATATTCCAATCAAAGTGCAACACACAATACTTGTTTTAGATTCACATAGAACATTTAATTTTACAATCTCTAAAACTACATTGAATACAATTTATTTTTATTTTTAACTGCCCACAAAGAATTGGACAAAGCTCCCCCCTTGGCCACAAACGGTTTTATTACAATAATCTATTAGATAAGATAACCCCACTCCTATTTGACCGTCTCATGTTTATTTTTTCTATAGTTTTAGCAGTTCTTCAATGCTGCTGAAACATATCTGTTGTTCCACCTCTGCTAATTCTATTTTACTGGACCAATGCACCAACAGGCATTTAGAGATATAACACCTTCTGTAGAATTTCAAGGTTTGCTTGATTACTTAAAATATCTTCAATAACTTTGTAAGTTTGGGACCAAACACCTAGCTGTAAAAATCACAATAAAGAGAGATCATACAACCTATTTGTAACAAAGGAGGGAGAGGGAGTAGGTGGAATGAAACCTTTTGTTGGACCACTATTTAGTTGATATGTTACAAGATTTCAAACCTCTCGGGTCCTTCGTAACAGAAAAACTAAGGCGCTCTCTCTACATGAGGATAAATCACGAAAGTAAGCGGTTGTGATACTACCGTAAACAAACGGACTCCTATATGCACCAAAATAGCAGTGCACTACTGCGGTGGCCGATGTCTGCTGCTCAAACCCAGGGAATCTTTCCAGGATCCCCAAGACAGAAGGGATACAAAATAAAAGGTGTGCGCAGAAAGCAATCCGAAAACAGCCAGAACATACTGTGTGTATATATATATATATATATATATAGAGAGAGAGAGAGAGAGAGAGAGAGAGAGAGAGAGAGAGAGAGAGAGAGAGAGAGAGAGAGAGAGAGAGAGAGAGAATGGTAGGTTGGCAGAGGAACGCCTATGCACTGAAAGATGCACAGGTTTTAAGCTGGCAACCTCTCACACACTGCCTCAATGATAAAGCAAGGGGTTGTGACAAATATTATAAAATAGGTCAACAGCTACTTACACGGCCTTGTGTAAGTAAAAGGTAATCAAATTGTATCATTGTAATCTTTTGAAGGTTATCACTTCTGTGCTGTCCCCAATGGGTTGTTGCGCCCAGCGTTGGATCACTGGCCCCCTCGTCACAGGTAGGTGACCCCGGTCATATATAGACATGGAGAGTGTGTTTGAGATAGAATAACAGATATTTATTACAAAAACACATTCATGTGTAAGCACAGGTTGCGCGCGTCTCGGCAAATTGGCGGCCTAATGTTTGGGAGACCGAACGGCACCACGACGGGGATACTGCTGAAGAGGAGATGCAGCGGCGGCTGCGGATCCCGCGGGAGGTAGGGGAGGGTCACGTTGAGGCGGATGTGGCCCCTGATTCCTTACAGTACCCCCCCTTGAGGATTGGCCTCAGGATGATCCTCCCAAGGCTTCAGTTGAAATTTCTTATGGAACTGTCTCAGAAGTACTGGAGCGTGAATGTCCTCAAGAGATAGCCAGGAGCATTCCTCGGGACCATAGCCCTTCCACTGTACAAGGAACTGAACTTTTTCCCTGGAGAGGCGAGAGTCTATTATCGACTGGATTTCGAATTCAGCATGTCCTTGGACCGTAACGGTTTGGGTTTACGGGTGTAGTCCAAGAAGTAGGAACTCTGTAGAAAAGGTTTCAAGAGGGAAACGTGAAAGACGTTGGGTATCTTCATGGCATCGGGAAGCTGTAGGCGAAACGCCACTGGATTAATTTGTTCCAGATAGATTTGTTAGATACAAACTGCGAGCCACGATCTGAGACTACCGAAATAGGAATTCCATGAATGCGAAAGATTTCTCTGGAAAAAATGTCCGCCAGGGTGGGAGAGGTGGGACGATCCTTGAGGGGAACAAAGTGGGCCTGCTTAGAGAACCAATCTACAATTACTAAAATAGTGTTCATACCTCTGGAGGCTGGCAATTCTACAATGAAATCCATAGAGATATGGGACTAGGGGCGCTCCGGAACAGGTAACGGTAAGAAGCCTGACGGTTTCTGACGAAGAGCCTTGCTTTGCGCACATACAGGACAGGTACTGGTGAATTCTTGAATAGGTTTTGCCATGTTGGGCCACCAGAAAGTGCGCTGAATAAGATCCAAAGTACTCAGCAGCGTAAAGTCTTCCTTCAGGTACCTCTAGACCTCTCGGAATATATCTTTGAGCCCCTACAATTTTGTCCAGGATGTCGAACGAAGCAGCGGAGATAATGTGTTTCCGAGGTAAGATGGTTTCAGGAGCGTCTTCGGACCTCTCCTCTGGGGAATATTGTCTGGACAGGGCATCGGCCTTCACATTCTTGGTACCAGGGATGTAGGATAGAGTATAGTTTAATCTAGAAAAGAAAAGTGCCTAACGGGCTTGGCGGGACCCCAGGCGACATGCACTTTCAATATAAAGGAGATTTTTATGGTCGGTCAGAATCGATATAGGCTCTCGATATCCCTCCAAGAGGTGCCTCCATTCCTGTAAGGCCGTCTTGATAGCCAGCAGTTCTCTATTGCCCACAACGTAGTTCCTTTTTGTGGATGAAATTTTTTTTGAGAAAAAAACGCATGGGTGAAGTTTGTCTTGCGGAGAAACCTCTGAGAGCACCTACCCCACAATCCGAGGCATCAACTTTCAACGTGAAGGGCAGGCTGGTGTCTGGGTGACGGAGGATGGGTGCGGAGACAAATGCCCGTTTTAAAGTTTGAAAGGCCGAGACTGCCTCAGGTGGCCATGCGGAGGGATCAATCCCTTTCTTGGTAAGGGCGGTGATGGGAGCTATCATGGTGGAGAAGTTACGGATACATTTCCGGTAATAATTGGAGAAGCCCAGGAACCGTTGGATAGCTTACAGAGAATTAGGCTGAGGCCAGTCTAGTATGGTTTTGACCTTCTCGGGATCCATAGAAAAGCCCCTGTCGGAGATAATGTATCCTAAGAAGGAGGTGGAGGATTGATGAAAAAGGCACTTTTCCAGTTTAGCATAAAGGTGGTTGACCCAGAGATGGGAAAAAACGAGCCTGGTGTGCAGAATATGGTCTTGAAGATTCTTAGAAAAGATAAGGATGTCATCGAGATAGACGATAACAAAAGAATTGAGAATATCACGAAATATTTCATTAATGAAATCCTGAAAGACTGCCGGGGCGTTACAGAGGCCGAAAGGCATTACTAAATATTCGTAGTGGCCACTGCGGGTGTTGAAGGCGGTCTTCCACTCGTCGCATTCCCGGATACGAATCAAGTTGTATGCCCCTCAGAGATCTAGTTTAGTGAATAACTTAGCCCCCTGGAGCCTATCGAACAGTTCGGAGATGAGGGGAAGAGGGTAGCGATTCTTGATCATGATACGATTGAGACCCCGGTAATCAATGCAGGGACTGAGTGTCCCATCCTTCTTCTTCACAAAGAAGAACCCGGCTCCAGTGGGTGAAGAAGACTTATGAATGAATCCCTTCGAGAGGTTCTCCTGGATGTAAGTATCCATTGCTTCGGTCTCTGGTAGGGATAGCGGATAGGACTTAGACTTGGGGAGAGTAGCGCCTGGAACAAGATCAATCGGGCAATCGTAAGATCTATGAGAGGGTAGAATTTCGGACTTTGTCTTGCTAAAAACGTCCAAAAAAATTGGAGTAACCCTCTGGCAAGACACAAGTAGAGGAAGAGGAAGGCTCAATACCTGCGAGCAAGGTAGAAGAGATGATAAGCAGTGTAGGAAGTATGTCCACTCTTGATCTCCATTGAATTGGTGTACAAGACCTCCAATTAATGCGGGGGTTGTGATTCTGAAGCCAAGGCAGTCCTAGGGTGACCTGAGTTCCGGGGGAGTGGATGACGTCAAAGGTTATGGTTTCAGTATGCCCGTCCGTGGAAGATAGGATGAGTGGGAGAGTCTCTAGGGAGATGAAAGCGGGGTTTAAGGGGCGACCATCAATACCTTCTAGTCAGATAGGAACTTCCTTGCTGATAAGCGGAATGTTGTTACAGGTGGCAAAGGCTTGGTCCACGAAGTTTCCACCGGCCTTGTAGATACAAGGAAGGTGGATCCCTTAAGGGAAATAGGAATCATGAGCTTCTGAGGAAGCTCTTTTTTGGGGAGGGGGTGTGGAGAGATAGAACCCAGGGAAAGCCCCTCGTACTTCATTGGGTGTGATCGTTTCCCGGACACAGAGGGCAGAAACGTATCAGATGTTCCGGTAGTCCCTTGCGGTGGTACGGGTCTGTTGTGTGCCTAGCTGCATAGGTTCGGGAGGCTCCAGCGCTGGTAATGGAGTCGGACGAAATCTTGGGATCGAGGGAGGATGAGGAGACGGGACACAATCGTCAGGAAGCGGAGCCGTTGTCGTTCAGAGCGTCAGCGAATGGCTTGTGCAATTAGTTCCTAAAATACTTTGGGCCTGGGCTGCACAGCGAGTTCGTCCTTCACAGGATCAGCTAGTCCTTGCCAGAAGACGGCGACGAGTGCTTCCTGGTTCCAGCGCGTCTCCGCCGCTATGGTCTGGAACTCCAGTGCGTATTTGGCTACGGACCTACGGCCCTGTGATATATGGAGAAGAGAAGAGGCTGCAGTATCGGGATGAGCGGGAGTGTCGAACACTTGCTGGAACTCCTGCCTAAAGCGGGGGTAGTCCTGAGTCAGTTCGGGTCGTAACTCCCAGATTGGGGAGGCCCAGGCCAAAGCATTCCCAGTCAATAATGAATATACATAGGCTACCTTTTTGCGTCCAGAAGAAAATTGAGTGGGGGCCATCTCAAACTGTATCTTGCATTGGTTTAGGAATCCTCGGCAAGCCTGGGGATCTCCAGCATAGTGCTTGGGAGCAGGGATCCTGGGTTCTGGTGCTGCGGCGCCTGCGGAATCATGTAGTGCCGGAGGGGGTACCCTAGGTGGAGATTCCAGGAGAGAAAGGTCTGCCAACTGTTGGGATAAGACGGTTATTTGGTCCAACATAGTTTGATGCTGTTGAATAAGGGCCAACAGTATTTGGCCTAATTCAGTCTGGTCTGCGTTTGTTGGGCTCTGCATAATGTTACGCTGGTGCTGCCCGCAGACCAGACCCGTCCCCTGCACAGAGGTGGGACGTATATAGACACACAGCCGCAGCGGTGAGAGCGTGTCCGGAGTGTGGTGGTAGCGTAGTCGGACAGTAAGTGTAGGTATAGTAAGATAGGTACTTGCCGGATCCATGGTAGTAGAAGTGCCGTAGTGGGTTCCGAAGCCGAGGATCAGGGATAGGAGATGTCCGGGTGGTCGTGGTACTAAAGCCGAGTCCGAGAGTCTTAGAGGTACACATAGTGAGGAGGAAGCCGAGTTCGAGAGCCAGAGAGAGTAGTCAGCCGGGCCTGGGTCAGAACCTGAAGAAAGTACACAAGGAAAGCACAGCACAGAAACACAACTGCTGTGAATGAGACTATGCAGAGCAATGAACTAACAGAAGGACTGGGGTTATAAAGGTAGGTGATCCAATGGAGGCAGGGGGCAGAGCAGGGGTGTGCCGTGGAGCACTCTGTGGTTGGACGGCGTTGGATCCGTATCTGGAGAACAGCTAAGCCAAGGGGTGTGAGTGTGGATGCCAGGGGGCGTGGCCAAGGACCAGGAGCAGTGAATAAATTAAAGCCGGAGATGCATGCTCTGTAAGCACAGGTTGCATGCATCTTGGCAAGATGGCGGAAGCCTGTTTGGGAGACCGGATGGCACCACGACGGAGATAGCGCTGAAGGGGAGATGCTGCAGTGGCTGCGGACCCTGCGGGATGTAAGGGAGGTCACGTTGAGGCGGACATGGCCCCTGATTCCTTACAATAGTACTGACAGTATACACATAATAAGGCCTTGCCACGTATAGCGCTTACAATTAAATTTTAGTGCCTGAGGCATTGGAAGATAAAGTGACTTGCCCGAAGTCACTGGGACCTGATACCCGCATTCAAACTGAAAATTTGTATTGAGCGCGCTGTCTCTCCAAAGACCCCCCTCTCACGGCTACCCTGGTGTCACCCCGCAGCTCCCAATCTCCTGTGATCAGCGGGGCATAATCAGCAATACAAAAAACAAAAATAGGAGCGCATGAAAATGAAACCAGAAGAAACCAGAATTAATACATATATTTTTATCATGAAAAATCATTCATCATACAAAAAATACACATAATACAGTAATATAATAATAACCTTGTCTAAATTGACACAAATAAATTATGCACGAGCCCTAGCCACACAGGAATAATGGATGTAAACACCCAAATGCACAACCCTAGATTGTGACAGGGAAGGAGAGGTGCTAGGAATGCAAGATGTTATAGAAAAAACAGACCTTAGGCACTAGAATTCCCCTTTGTGCTCCACGTGGCAGATAGGGCTCCACCAGCTACACAAACTGACCGTCGTCACGGATGTGCGTCGCTGCGTTATGACATCACCAACATCTTTTGTGTCACATGACACTTCATCAGGGCATGGCCATAGACACTCAGAGAGGCACTAATATACCTCCCCTGGTTCCTATATTAACCAATTGGGAACCATGTCTTATTTCAGGCTAACAAACCATCCAATCAGCTGCTCACATACTAATTGACAAATCAATATAACTAAATGCTAACAGTAAATTATAAAAATGATACTATATACATGACACTTACAAACTAATACCCAGACAAATACATAACACGACAGAACTTAAAATAATAAACTATAATTGATTTAAAAATAAGATAATAAAAAATGCACAAATGCGCACCAGGGATTAGTGGAAGGTAATTTATTAAAAATACACAAAAACTGAGGGGATCCAACCCCACCTCAGAACAGCTGTGCAGCTGGACGGCTAAGTACTACCAAGGAGAACACCTAATGGTGACTAAACCCTAAGCTGCACAGTATACAAATACAGTAAAATTTATATAAAAAACATGAAAGAAAAAAACAAACATGAAAACAACCTATCAACAGATTTGTATAGAAACCGCCATAGGGTTGGGCACTGGCAAGGGGAAACGGACACTCACACTGAGACAGTCAGCAGACTCGCGGTGTCTGCACAGGATCCGGATCTCGGCACCGCGGAGATGGATAAAACCGCTGCTGTCTCCTGCAGGCTCCGTCTCAGCTTACCAGCATACACGCGCAAGATGACCTGTCGTGACCTCTACGCGTTTCGTACCAAGTACTTCGTCAGGAGGTCACGTACAGCGTCATCCGCGCGTATATATAGGCGGCAACTGATTGAAGAAACCAGCCCCCTCAGAGAAACACCCTTACTTTGCCTAATTGCTACGCTGATTGAAACACCTTGAAATAAGGTTACTAGGCAACAGGGTGTATAGCAACTCATGTGGGGGATGTGTGCAAGTATAAATTAATCATTGCACTCACCCCTATGAAAAAATACAGGAATAAGACCTCTAACAACATGAATAATATACTATGTAAACAAATCATGCTGAAACCTGTATATGAATAAAAGAAAAAAGAACAAATGATTAAATAAAAACAAATAAATATAAAAACATACATGAATGTTAATGCAAATAAATGTTAATAAATTCATTTTATTAAAAACGGAATACCTTATCTTAAGGAGACTTGACTTGGAGCCAGAATGTGTTTAAGGTTAGGTGCTCGTTTGAACACTATCCCTGGTTTGGACCTTAGTTGGGGACCCAAAATGGGATCAGCTTTTAATATCCTCCAAAGTTTTTGCAGAATTTTTCTAACATTGTAATGGGTATCACTAAATTGAGTAATAAATGCTGGGATTTGATTTTGTCTCTTCTCACTCTTTTTATGATGATATTTCATCAAAGATTTCCTAGGAATCCTTTCTAGTTTTTTGAGCGAAGAGTTTACTAAATCGCTATTATATTCTTTGTCTAGGAATCTTTTCTTTAAAAAGAAAGATTGTTCTTCATAATCCACAGCCTTAGAATCATTTCTCTTTAACCTGAGAAATTGATTAAAGAGAATATTTTGGACCCATCTCTTATCGTGACAACTAAATGGGTCTAAATATGAATTTAAAACTCGCCTAGGAGTTAAAGGCACGTACAAATGCGGAAAGTGTAAAGCGTGTAACCATATCTGTCAAGGGAAAACAGTTACATCAGGAGTTACTAACAAAGTCTACAATATTACAAGTTTCATTAATTGTCAGACAACGCATGTGGTCTATGCCTTACAGTGTAGCTGTAATTTACAGTACATTGGTAAGACAAAAAGACCGTTTAAAATGCGCATGTTAGAGCACCTGAGAAATGTTAAAAACATACCAAAAATAATAGCAAAGGGTATGCCATTAACTCCGCTTTTGAAACACTTTAAAGAAGTGTATAACAGTGAACCTGGTTGTATTAAATTTAAGGGACTTGAAAGTGTATCACTAGGTAGTAGACAGGGAAATAGAGATAATCATTTATTGAAACGGGAGCAATTTTGGATTTATGAAATGCATACCAGACATCCCTATGGTTTCAATGAATTAATTGAATTGACTCCTTTTTTAAGATAAGGTATTCCGTTTTTAATAAAATGAATTTATTAACATTTATTTGCATTAACATTCATGTATGTTTTTATATTTATTTGTTTTTATTTAATCATTTGTTCTTTTTTCTTTTATTCATATACAGGTTTCAGCATGATTTGTTTACATAGTATATTATTCATGTTGTTAGAGGTCTTATTCCTGTATTTTTTCATAGGGGTGAGTGCAATGATTAATTTATATAATAGCGATTTAGTAAACTCTTCGCTCAAAAAACTAGAAAGGATTCCTAGGAAATCTTTGATGAAATATCATCATAAAAAGAGTGAGAAGAGACAAAATCAAATCCCAGCATTTATTACTCAATTTAGTGATACCCATTACAATGTTAAAAAAATTCTGCAAAAACATTGGGGGATATTAAAAGCTGATCCCATTTTGGGTCCCCAACTAAAGTCCAAACCAGGGATAGTGTTCAAACGAGCACCTAACCTTAAACACATTCTGGCTCCAAGTCAAGTCTCCTTAAGATAAGGTATTCCGTTTTTAATAAAATGAATTTATTAACATTTATTTGCATTAACATTCATGTATGTTTTTATATTTATTTGTTTTTATTTAATCATTTGTTCTTTTTTCTTTTATTCATATACAGGTTTCAGCATGATTTGTTTACATAGTATATTATTCATGTTGTTAGAGGTCTTATTCCTGTATTTTTTCATAGGGGTGAGTGCAATGATTAATTTATACTTGCACACATCCCCCACATGAGTTGCTATACACCCTGTTGCCTAGTAACCTTATTTCAAGGTGTTTCAATCAGCGTAGCAATTAGGCAAAGTAAGGGTGTTTCTCTGAGGGGGCTGGTTTCTTCAATCAGTTGCCGCCTATATATACGCGCGGATGACGCTGTACGTGACCTCCTGACGAAGTACTTGGTACGAAAAGCGTAGAGGTCACGACAGGTCATCCTGCGCGTGTATGCTGGTAAGCTGAGACGGAGCCTGCAGGAGACAGCAGCGGTTTAATCCATCTCCGCGGTGCCGAGATCCGGATCCTGTGCAGACACCGCGAGTCTGCTGACTGTCTCAGTGTGAGTGTCCGTTTCCCCTTGCCAGTGCCCAACCCTATGGCGGTTTCTATACAAATCTGTTGATAGGTTGTTTTCATGTTTGTTTTTTTCTTTCATGTTTTTTATATAAATTTTACTGTATTTGTATACTGTGCAGCTTAGGGTTTAGTCACCATTAGGTGTTCTCCTTGGTAGTACTTAGCCGTCCAGCTGCACAGCTGTTCTGAGGTGGGGTTGGATCCCCTCAGTTTTTGTGTATTTTTAATAAATTACCTTCCACTAATCCCTGGTGCGCATTTGTGCATTTTTTATTATCTTGTTTTTCAGGGTGCCTTCCCCCCTTTCTAAGGGGGGTTCACCTAGATTTGAGAGTTTCTGGGGAGACGCTTTATGTACATGCTGCAAAGGGATCATCCACACCATCACACAGCACGAGCGCTGAATATCCTGTTTTTTCTACCTTGATTTAAAAATAAATTTAAAATGACACATATAAATAAAAACAATTTAAAATACTTGGAACCAAAGCAATGACTATTAATTAGTCCAATTAATTTGTAAACATACAAATATTCAGAGCTATTTAAGCTCTAGACTCCTTACAATTACATCATTGTCCATACCTTAAAAAATAAAAATAAAAATATATATTATAAAGAAGAAGAGATAAACACAATTATCGCAGCTTGTCCTGATTAACCTATGAGTGTCAGAGTAAAACCTCGCAGGACACCCTTAAGAGGGTACACAGATAAATACCCCTTTAACTAGATTAATTTTTTTAATTAAAATTAGAACCATATGGACATAAATCTACATTCATCACACACTGAGTACTTATGTAATCCATAAAAATTAATTATATGTTACTATCTAATGTGATAAAAGCCTTAGTAGGAGATGTTAAAAATTACATGTGTTTATACATACATCGCAGCCTACTGTATAACTAGATGAGTCAGAGCGATGCTCGCAGGACTCAATAACTTTATATCAAAATCTGTTCCATATTATCATTAGGTGAATAAATTTCACAAATAACCATATTAGGTTTCTTCTGGTTTCATTTTCATGCGCTCCTATTTTTGCATTCAAACTGGGCTCCCCAGCTTTAAAATCAGTGTCATTGTTTTCATTGCCTTTGTTCACTGAGCCACTCCTTCGGCGCATAAGGCAGGTTTTAGAAAATCACAAGGAGGCCCACAAAGTTTTACAATATTATTTTTTACAAAACCAATTAAACAATTTCCAAAATGACTAGGATAAAAAAAATGGCCATTTGCTCAAAAATGTAACAGGTTAAAAGGGAATGTATTCATTCAAGTGGCAAGTCTGCCTAAAAAAATTATCCCACTTTATAAGATATACACAAATTATGGGTGATATGCAGCACTCCGCTGTGTAAAGCAAGGATATCAGTAGAGATATGGTGCAGGGGAACTTGGAGGGACCTCAACCCTCCTAATAAAGTAATATGTGGATAGGGGGGTTCCCAGCGCTCAAATTAAAAATGACAAAAAGAGGTTTGACGCCAACAGAAAAATAATTTTATTAAGTGAACATGTGATGATACTACAAGCAGAGCTGAGCTCCGCCCCTCTCAGTCTATAGAGATTTTTTATTGGATCACCTACATCTCTCCCCCACAAAGGGGCATGCAGTTATCCATCTGCGGGACACTTTAAATACTGACATCAGCTGGCAGTCATCACAGGTTGTCCAGAGGACTTACTCAACGCAGAGACCCTGTCCCACGGTGGATTCGTATGACTCAAATGCTGTGCAGTACATTTTTTTCAATTTTCTGCACCAGTGTTGTGTACTCCCCAAATGATTATATCATTGTCTTTTCCCTGATTGGAGAGTTTTGCTATAGACATAGGTGTTTAGCAGTTTATACATTTAATTTTCTCTGGTGTTATTTACTCCTCTGGTGTACAACAGATTAATAGACGCCACATTCCAGATCAGTGTATCTTTATTCAGTATCAATAGCTAATGTTTTTCTCTTACGCAGCTATTACTATCGCTGTTACTGGTTAGGCGCGTATCAGGATTCTCAGTAGGAGAGAAAAGTGGTTGTGGAAGTACCACAGGCCTACAGTGTCTGTGGGAACAGGCATGAAGAAGGGGCGTTTTGGCCCCAAAACGTTGCCCCCTTTAATTTATTTTTCCAACATTTTATTACGCATGTTTCGTTTTCCCCTTTTCCCTTGTCTTGTCTTTTATAATCTTCCTTCCATCCCTCCAATCATTATTGTATATATATATATATGTCTGATTGGTGAGACTCTCTATAGACCTATTGCTTGGCGCTGCATTTGAGTGCTGGGAACCCCTCTATCCACGTATCACTTTAAAAGATATGCATCAGAAGACACATGCCCCATTCAAGAAGGGATATATTGGCAAAAGTTAAAACAAGTCTGTATTTATACTAAGGGAATCAAATAGTAACAAATGGATCTTGATAGAGAAGCTGAAAAATGTTGTACTGACATTACTCAATCAAAAAGTAAACATAGAACATTTGTGTTTGGTTTCCTACTGTATGTAATTTTGTATTTAAGTAAATGGGTAGAACATTTCCTTGGGACAGATAGTATATTCAGTAGCAGACTGTAGTTTCCTTAGGTTGGAAGGAAAGGCAGACCAGGGAGCTGCCATGTTGCCAGTTTGGTGATGTTATTTACGGTACAGGAAGTATCAGGTACAGTATGTATCATTTTATTTCTACAGCGCCAAACCTGTGCACAGAGCTTTACAACATTACAATACTGTAGGAGCAATGGGAATGATTGCATCAGGTAAATCACAACATGTACAGGCATACCCCGGTTTAAGGACACTCACTTTAAGTACATTCGCGAGTAAGGACATATCGCCCAATAGGCAAACGGCAGCCCGCGCATGCGCCTGTCAGCACGTCCTGAACAGCAATACCGGTTCCCTACCTGTACCGAAGCTGTGCGCAAGCGGGGAGACTATAGAGCCTGTTACAAATTTGTTATTTACATCAGTTATGCACGTATATGACGATTGCAGTACAGTACGTGCATCAATAAGTGGAAAAAAGGGAGTGCTTCACTTTAAGTTACATACATGCTCCGGTCCCATTGCGTACGTTAATGTGGGGTATGCCTGTATGTATGTATGTCTTTATTTATATAGTGCCATTAATGTACATAGCGCTTCACAGTAGTAATATACGTAATATAGTAATATACGTCATATAAATAACAAATAGTACAAATAACACATAATGGGAATAAGTGCTTCAGACCTAAAAGTAACATTGTAGAATAGGAGTCCCTGCTCCGAAGAGCTTACAATCTAATTAGTGGGGAGAACGTACAAAGGCAGTAGGAGGGCATTCAGGTAAGTGCATCTGCAGGGGGCAAAGCTTTATGTATCGTGTATAGTATTATCCACAGTGCTACTCATATGCTTCTTTAGAAAGTGTGTCTTAAGGTGGGTTTTAAAGGTGTATAGAATGTATTGAGGGGAAGGGCATTCCAGAGGTGCGGGGCAGTCAGTGAGAAAGGTTTAAGACGGGAGAGGGCTTTAGATACAAAGGGGGTAGCGAGAAGACATCCTTGAGCAGAACGCAAGAGTCGGGATGGTGCATAGCGAGAAATTAGGACGAGATGTAAGTAGGAGCAGAAGTGTGTAAAGCTTTAAAAGTGAGGAGGAGAATTGAGTGCGAGATGCGAGATTTGATAGAAAGCCAGGAGAGTGATTTCAGCAGGGGAGACGGTGAGACAGATTTAGGAAAGAGTACAGTGATTCTGGCAGCAGCGTTTAGGATAGATTGTAGGGGAGTCAGGTGAGAGGCAGGAAGACCGGACAGGAGGTTACAGTAATCGAGACGGGAGAGAATGAGGGCCTGAGTCAAAGTTTTAGCAGTCGAGTAACAGAAGAAAGGGCGTATCTTTGTTATATTGCTGTGGAAAAAGCGACAGGTTTTAGATACATTTTGAATGTGAGGGGCGAATGTGAGAGAGGAGTCGAGTGTGACCCATAGGCAGCGTGCTTGGGCTACTGGGTGAATGACTGTACTTCCAACAGTAATGTGAAAGGAGGTAGTAGGGCCAGGTTTGGCAGGAAGAATAAGGAGCTCTGTTTTTGCCATGTTCAGTTTAAGTCGGCGGATGGCCATCCAGGATGATATCGCAGAGAGACATTCAGAAACTTTGGTCTGTACAGCAGGTGTAAGGTCAGGGGTTGAAAGGTAAATTTGTGTGTTGTCAGCATAGAGGTGATATTTAAACCCAAGAGATGTGATTAGGTCACCTAGAGAAAGTGTGTACAGAGAAAAGAGAAGAAGTCCTAGGACAGAGTCCTGGGGTACCCCCACAGAGAGATCGATAGAGGAGGAGGAGGTGTTAGCAAAAGAGACACTGAAAGTACGATGGGAGAGGTAAGAGGAGATTGTGACGGTTCAGGGGATTCCTGCTTCCCAATTTGTCCCCGTCACCCCTGTTCTCCCTACCTCTGACCTTCCTCCTCCGCCTTCTCGTTCATCTTTCCCTTCCTCCTCCCGCACCCATTCCTCTGCGCCCTGTCCGGACGCACGTCCGGCTGTCACGCGCTTATCCCCAAACTTCCGATCTCCCCCGCGGCACTCAGCGCTCGCGGTGCCGCTCTATTCCCTCTCCCGTCATGTTACCTTCTTCAGCAGCCCCTCCTGCCCTCTCGCTGTCCATGGCGAGCGCCCCTGCTTACAGAAGGCGCACACACACTCCACTTGTAGGTCTTCTCTGAGCCCTGGTTCCGCCCCTCATAGTGTGCAAGCTATTTCCCTGTCTGATTTACCTGTCTCCTCCTTCACTCCTTCAGACCTATCTCTGCAACCCCTCACTCTACCCTCTGCTCCTCCTCTCTCTCCCATTGGTGCTCAACCCCTCACTCCTCCTCTCTCTCCCATTGGTGCTCCCTCCTTTATAACCCCTGTCTGTCCTCTAGCTCATTGCTCTGCATATGTAAGGAATCCGCTCCTCGGTTTACTGTTTGCCTTACCTTGCAGACCTGTGCGGTCCTGGAGCACTTCTCCTGATGTTTGCTGCAGCCTGGATTCACTCACCAAAGTAATGCTGCCACACGCCCCTTCTGCCATTGGTTCACGGACCTTTAAGTATTGCCTTCCCACAATGCTCCCTGCCGAGCATAGTCCTTCCTGGATGTCTCTGTGTTCTGCCATAAGCCTTGTCTTGTCTGTCGCCTTGGTTCCTGAGACCGGCTGCTAGTGTTACGCAGCGGTCTGTTCCTGAGCTGAAGCGGAGTACTCTCCTTGTTGTCTTCAGCCCCCTGGTTCCTGTGACCGGCTGCTAGTCTCATGCAGCGGTCAGTTCCTGTTTCCTGTGCTGAAGCTGAGTACTCTCCTTGTTACTTCAGCTCCTTGTTTCCTGTGACCGGCTGCTATATTCACGCAGCGGTCTGTTCCTGTTTCCTGCACTGAAGCGGAGATTTCCCTGTGTATCTTCAGCTTCCTGGTTCCTGGGGCCTACTCTTTCCCTAATCTAGAGAGGCCGTGTCCTGGTTCCTGCGCTGAAACGGAGGATTCCCCAGCCCGCTCAGGACTCTTGCGCTGAAGCACTGGTTTACCAGTGCAGCTAGGCGATGTGCTACTCTGGTCTGTCTACCACCTCCTGAGACCAGTACCATGGGCCCTGGTCGCCGCACGCGCAGAAGCCACTCCCGCGCTCCTAAGCTGAAGCGGGGCTCTACTGACTACCTGTTGCCGAACTCCTGCTTGAACAACGTTTACCCTGATATCTCCAGTCCTGACCCTGGCGTGTCCACCGACGATGCTGTCTTCTCCTATCCTGATCCTGCTACATACGACTACGAACTACGCAATCCGGATCCGCCTGCGCGGTCTAAGGTCGGTGCTTTTACAACCCCACCTCAGCCACGCGGTCCGACCCAGGTTTGTGGCGAGCACAGCCGTGACAGTATGCTCGGCCCCACAAACTCGGACCGCCCTGTGGTGAGGGTTGGTATGTTTCTGTCTGAAATCCTGTCCCGGCCTGTAGACCAGTCCCAGTTTGAAAACCAGTATCTGTGCGAAATACTACCCCTGATTGAAGAACAGATTATGTATGAAGGTTTAACCCCGTTGCAAAGACAATGCCGTAACGATCTCATTATTAAGGCTTACTGCCTCAAGGACTTAAAACAGTCTCTGGCCGCTTGTGTTTGCTCCCCTGGTTCCCCTTTAACCTGGGATAATGTGAATCCTATCAAACTTGCCAACGCCCAAGATATACTCTTTGCCTTGGCCTTATCATTGGACATTCCCGTAGTACAACAGGACCCTCTCTTCATGTTGGTTCATGCTCAAGACACACTCTGTGTACTTTCCCTGACTTTGGACATTTGCATAAAGGAACAGGACCCTCTCCTCGCCAGCTACGCTGCCGCTTGGCAGTCCACCTGTGCTGCCAGTCCTGTCGCTAAACCTGGGGACGTATCTCCCTCTCCAGGAAATGACCAAACTGACTCACTATCACTGCCCCCAAACGTAGAAGCTGCCACGGTCCCTAGCCCTGATTGTACACCCGGGTACTCTGACACCAATGATACGTCTACGTTAACCCCTGTTGATCAGTCCTGTGAGGTTCCCCTGGAATATACGTATATTTCTCTAGCCAACACTAAGGCTCTAGTATCCGAGAACAAGTCCCTTTTTCCCTCTATTCCTAACTCTGAATCTCCCTTTTCAGCCCTTGAAGTTTTTCCTGCTTTAACCCCTGCTAGGCAGTTCTGTATGCCTTCCCTGTCAGAAAACGAATCCCTCCTACCTTCACGTACTCAGTTTGAATTTCTAAGTTCTGTTCCTAGGGTCATTCCTGTATTAACCCCTGTGGGGCAGCTCTCTGAGTCCCCTTTGGTAACCCCCTGTTCTCCGCCAGCCATGGTCACGTCCCTAGCTCCAGAGGAAAAATCCCTTGTCTCACCTATTACAGAGGAAAAACTCTCTATGTTCTACTCTCAGGTACTGTCTGCATTAACTCCTGTAAATTCTTGCTGTCTCCAAGCTAATGCCTTCGTTCTAGCCTCAGAGAATGTGTCCCCAAGTCCTACTGCAGAGGTTGCATTAAATGACTTCCCCAAGGTTGTTGAATCCTTAGTTAGTTTTTGCTATAAAACCCCTGCTTCAGCTCAAGTCTCAGCTGCTGTGCCCCCTGAAACTTCGGCTAAAGTTCTGATTCCAGTTAAATATATTCAGTTACCAAGTTTTTCCCTAAGCTTGGTCGCAGAGTTCCCATTCCCGGGTACTTCGCTGAATCAGTCTGTCACCCAGGGAGCAATGATCCCTGCTTCAGCACATAGTCCCCACATCGTGGAATCTGCAGTCATTTCTGGTTTCCCTGACACTCCTTACCAAATACCCACTTCAGAGACCAGTACAGTTATGATTACCCCCCGTGTACTGTCTGTGTTCTCCCCTTCTCAAAGCTTAGGGTTAAAACCGTACAGTGGTCAGTATGCCCCTCCTGGGGTTCATGTGGTGTTCCCAGGAGGGTTTGCTGACACACTGTTTTCACTCAAAAGCGACGCTTTTTCATATGTGCTAGCTAGAAGCCTGCACACAGTTTCCCCTCTCTCTGAAATTTGCCTTGCCGGCCCTGATACTCGGAGAGGTAAAAACCTCCCTTCAGATTCAGAATCTCTTTCTATAGAGGTCGTCCTTGCTGTTAGTTCCCCTGATTTCTCTGCCTATGCAAACCCTCCAGGGATCAGCATATCTGTGGTTACCCCCTTAGTACAGTCTGAGACCACCCTGCTTATATTACAAGTCCTGGTGTTTAAATCTGAGCTATTTAGTTTTACTGCCCTTGCTAAACCTCAGTCCCTCAGCACTGCAGCTAAACGTGCTCCAGCAACCGTTGGGTTACTCGGGGTAAAAATTAAAATTCCTGTCTTTAAGGGTACTTTCTCACACATGTCCAGCAAACCTAGAACCTCAGTGATTGATTCTAAGTCACTTATCACTATATCTGATTTTCTCATTAGTCAAACCATGACACCCTCACCACTGGCTAGGAGTCCCGTTATCAGAATTTTTGCACTAGTAAACACGCCTAAATCTGTTTTTGTCATGACAAGCACCCCTTTTGTTAGGGCCCTTGCAGTTTTGGATAAGACTCCTTTTACTTCAAAGGTTTCTGCTATTGAGAGTTTCCACGGTTCCAACTTACAGCTTATTGTCTCTTTAACTCCCATCATTACTCTCCCATTACCAGTCACTGATTCCCAGGCACCAGCTCCTGACGCTAGTTCTCCTATCGGAACCCCTGCTTTGCGAGATGTTTCTGTTATGGATTCCGAGCCTCCAGCTCCGGAGTCAATTCCTTTACTCGCTACTGTTTTTGTAGTCTCTCAGGTCCCTGTCACTGAAGTACAGACTTCAGCTTCTGAGGTTAGCTCCCCTCCCTCCGCTACCCTTGCTCTGCCTGATTCTCAAGTTTCTGATATTAAAGCCCCAAAGCCTATCTCTACTCCCCAGACAATACTATCTCCCACTGTGGGTTCCCCAGTATTTGGGAGCTCCACTGCTGAGTGCTTCTCTGCCTCTGTGAAACGATGGTTTTCCCCCTCGGAACCTTCTGTTGCCCGTTATTTCCTTTGAGTTGGAAATTCTCTGTACGTATCCCAAGATTTCGGTCTCTATGTCTTGTTTACTGCTTGCCTTGTCACCTTCCATACCAATACCGGGAAATGCTCCCACCCACCCTATACCCTCGCTGACCACTACCTGGGAGACCTCTGGAGGAGAAGTCCCTGTCAAATTCCTACATGTAGAGGTCAGCCAAGACTTTGTCTGTCCCGAAGGTCGCCCCGGGTATATTCGATCAACTATCAAGGCCGCTTATCCTAAATTCTGGTCCCATTACTAAAGACTGGGCTCCCAGTGGGGGTTCTTCTGCCGTTTCTGCTCCGGAACCCTCTGGTTCTTCACAGCCTTGGATTCCCAAGCCATTTGGCGGGGCGAGTCATGTACCAATGATATCTCTACCACCACTCTCATATCCTAGAACAGTACTCACCAAGGAACTACTCGTTTACGGATCCCCTTTCCGCCTAAAAAACTTTAGGAACAACTCTATGTCCCCGAGACCCATGGATGGCCCTGTCTGGCCGCAGTTCTCTCCGGGGGGTGGGGGTACACAAAGGAGTGACCACAAGTCTCTGGACTATGACTCTAACACCAATCCTAGACGGTTCAGGAACAACTCCTGGTCCCCCAACTCTATGAGTGGTCTTGTTCGCCCGGAGGTCTCACGTCAAGGGGGGGGTACTGTAAGGAATCCGCTCCTCGTTTTACTGTTTGCCTTACCTTGCAGACCTGTGCGGTCCTGGAGCACTTCTCCTGATGTTTGCTGCAGCCTGGATTCACTCACCAAAGTAATGCTGACACACGCCCCTTCTGCCATTGGTTCACGGACCTTTAAGTATTGCCTTCCCACAATGCTCCCTGCCGAGCATAGTCCTTCCTGGATGTCTCTGTGTTCTGCCATAAGCCTTGTCTTGTCTGTCTCCTTGGTTCCTGAGACCGGCTGCTAGTGTCACGCAGCGGTCTGTTCCTGAGCTGAAGCGGAGTACTCTCCTTGTTGTCTTCAGCCCCCTGGTTCCTGTGACCGGCTGCTAGTCTCATGCAGTGGTCAGTTCCTGTTTCCTGTGCTGAAGCTGAGTACTCTCCTTGTTACTTCAGCTCCTTGTTTCCTGTGACCGGCTGCTATATTCACGCAGCGGTCTGTTCCTGTTTCCTGCACTGAAGCGGAGGTTTCCCTGTGTATCTTCAGCTTCCTGGTTCCTGGGGCCTACTCTTTCCCTAATCTAGAGAGGCCGTGTCCTGGTTCCTGCGCTGAAACGGAGGATTCCCCAGCCCGCTCAGGACTCTTGCGCTGAAGCACTGGTTTACCAGTGCAGCTAGGCGGTGTGCTACTCTGGTCTGTCTACCACCTCCTGAGACCAGTACCATGGGCCATGGTCGCCGCACGCGCAGAAGCCACTCCCGCGCTCCTAAGCTGAAGCGGGGCTCTACTGACTACCTGTTGCCGAACTCCTGCTTGAACAACGTTTACCCTGATATCTCCAGTCCTGACCCTGGCGTGTCCACCGACGATGCTGTCTTCTCCTATCCTGATCCTGCTACATACGACTACGAACTACGCAATCCGGATCCGCCTGCGCGGTCTAAGGTCGGTGCTTTTACAACCCCACCTCAGCCACGCGGTCCGACCCAGGTTTGTGGCGAGCACAGCCGTGACAGCATAGCTTCTTGTGACCCCTGTGTGTGCAGTCTCTATGCTTGGCTCTCTTGTCTCTTACAGTGCTGTTTCCTGTCCCCGTTTACCTTTGGATCTCCCTGGCTTGAACTCTGCTTTGAATTGGATTACCCTGCCTTCTTCTGCCCTTGGACCCTGCATTCGGATACGGTTACACTGCCTTCTCCTATCCTCGAACACTGACTTATGGACAGCGGATCTTATTAAACGGACCTTCTGGTGGCTTGGGATGAACAAAGACATTTTTGATTTCACCAAAGCTTGTCCGGTCTGTGCCCAGAGTAAATCCGCCCACCACAAACCTTCCGGTCTTCTCTTGCCGCTTCCCATTCCGGAACAACCTTGGAAACATATTTCTATGGACTTTATTGTTGATCCCAATTCTAAAAGAATGAATACCATTCTTGTTGTTGTAGATAGATTTTCCAAGCATGCACACTTTATTCCCCTCAAGGGCCTCCCTAATTCTGCTACTTTGGCTGATATTTTTTCTAAAGAAATTTTCAGATGACACGGTGTGCCTATTTCAATTGTTTCTGACAGAGGTTCTCAATTCATCTCTAAATTTTGGCATGCGTTTTCTCAGAGACTCGGGATTTCCCTTCTATTTTCTTCTGGATATCACCCTCAGACCAACGGTCAAACGGAAAGAATGAATCAGACATTAGAGCAGTATCTCAGATGTTTTGTCTCCGAGTCTCAAGACAACTGGGTGGATCTATTACCATGGGCTGAGTTTGCTATTAACTCTCTTAAAAATTAATCTACGCAAGAGTCCCCTTTCTTCATTAATTTTGGATTCCACCCTAGCAGTCTTCCCCTCTCTTCTTCCCCTTCTGGTGTTCCCGCAGCGGATTCTCATGTCTCTACCCTTCAGAACTCTTGGAGGAAGATTCTGAAGACTCTACAAACTGCCGTCTCAAGACAAAAAACTAAGGCAGATCGTCGACGTCAACCGGGTCCTTCATTTAAACCCGGAGACAGAGTGTGGTTGTCTTCAAAAAATATAAGGCTCAAGACCCCGTCTCTTAAATTGTCCCCGAGATTCTTGGGTCCCTTCAAGATACTGGAGAAGATTAATCCAATTGCCTACCGTTTGGCACTTCCTCCCACCATGAGGATTCCTTCCATTTTCCATGTGTCCCTGCTCAAACCTTTCATCCAAAGCTCCCACTTTCCGGACCGTTCTCGCAAACCTAATCCTGTGACCATTCACGGACAACAGGAATACGAGGTTCATTCCATAATCGACTCCCGTTGGTCCAGAAACAACTTACAGTTCCTCGTTCATTGGAAGGGGTATGGCCCAGAGGAGCGGTCATGGTTTTCCTCTCGTCATATCCACGCCCCCAAACTCCTCTGGCAATTTCATCGAAAATTTCCCCAGAAACCATGGCAGGATCGACCGGAGATCGATCCTCAAGGGGGGGATACTGTGACATTTCAGGGGATTCCTGCTTCCCAATGTGTCCCCGTCACCCCTGTTCTCCCTGTCTCTGACCTTCCGCCTCCGCCTTCTTGTTCATCTTTCCCTTCCTCCTCCCGCACCCGTTCCTCTGCGCCCTGTCCGGATGCGCGTCCGGCTGTCACTAGCGTTCCCTGCAAGGTGCGCGCTTATCCCCAAACTCCCGATCTCCCCGGCGGCACTCAGCGCTCGCGGCACCGCTCTATTCCCTCTCCCGTCATGTTACCTTCTTCAGCAGCCCCTCCTGCCCTCTCACCGTTTGCGCGTTCCCTGGCACACACTGTGCGCGCGCATCCAGCCCTTACAGAAGGCGCACGCACACACTCCACTTGTAGGTCTTCTCTGCGCCCTTGTTCCGCCCCTCATAGTGTGCAAGCTATTTCCCTGTCTGATTTACCTGTCTCCTCCCTCACTCCTTCTAACCTATCTCTGCAACCCCTCACTCTACCCTCTGCTCCTCCTCTCTCTCCTATTGGTGCTCAACCCCTCACTCCTCCTCTCTCTCCCATTGGTGCTCCCTCCTTTATAACCCCTGTCTGTCCTCAAGCTCATTGCTCTGCATAGCTTCTTGTGACCCCTGTGTGTGCAGTCTCTATCCTTGGCTCTCTTGTCTCTTACAGTGCTGTTTCCTGTCCCTGTTTACCTTTGGATCTCCCTGGCTTGAACTCTGCTTTGAATTGGATTAACCTGCCTTCTCCTGCCCTTGGACCCTGCATTCGGATACGTTTACGCTGCCTTCTCCTATCCTCGAACACTGGCTTATGGACTTGGTTACGCTGCTCGCAATTACCCCTAAACTCTGGCACACGGACATTACTATCCAAACTCTCATACCCAAGACATTGCAAGTATCTGCTAACCTTTTCTCTACAGGCCTGGCAACGCGTTACCACACTCTGGGCACGCCCTCACTGCTGTGGGTGCGTGTTATAACCTTACCCACCTCAGTACTGGGGACTGGCCAGGTCTGCGGGCATACAGGCGTTACATTATGCAGAGCCCAATAAATGCAGACCCCCCTGAGGTGGGCCAAGGTGTTTCCTTGGGTCATACAGGCATTACAGAGATCCAGGATAGAGCTTTGTTACAAATACAAAGAGTATGGAGAATGTGAAGGAGAAGAGGGTGGTCCACGGTGTCAAATGCTGCAGAGAGGTCGAGTAATATGAGCAGAGTGTAATGACCTCTGTCTTTGGCAGCATGGAGGTCGATAGTTATTTTAGTGAGGGCTGTTTCAGTCGAGTGAGCAGTGCGGAAGCCAGATTGTAGAGGGTCTAGGAGAGAATAGGTGTTGAGAAAATGTAGCAATCGAGAGAATACAAGACGTTCAAGGACTTTGGAGGCAAAAGGCAGGAGGAAGACAGGTCGATTGTTAGAAAGACAGGTAGGGTCAAGCATGCTGTTTTTGAGTAATGGTATAACTGTTGCAAGCTTGAAGGAAGATGGAAAGGTTCCAGAGTAGAGGGAAGAGTTAAAAATCTGTGTGAGCGTAGGAATTATAGAAGGAGCAAGAGGTTTTAGGAAATGGGAGGGAATGGGATCAAGAAGGCAGGTGGTAGAGGGAGAAGAGGAGATCAGCAGTGAAACATCCTCCTCCGAGACAGCGGAAAAAGAGTCAAGGAAGGCAGGAGGAGAGTTAGAAAGCCGTGTGGAATTGGAGGAGGGAACAGAGGGGATATTCTGATGTATGGGTTACCCCTTTTTCTTTAAAAAGTCAGCAAAGTCCAGAGGTGAGACGGAGGAAGAAGAGGAGGCAGTCGAGGGTGGTCTGAATAGAGAGTCAAAGACAGAGAAGGGTCGGCGTGGGTTAGACTTATGCGTGTTGATTAGTGATGAAAAGTAGGTTTGTTTAGCCTGAGAGAGGGCAGAGTTGAAACAGGACAGCATAAATTTGTAGAAAAATGGGTGGTCACTGCAACAGGAACTCAGCCAAAAACGTGGATAAATAAAAACAGCTTTACTGCACTAGAGTGCTGCACATCACAGAGAACACCTCTGACGCGTTTCGTTCCGTGGTGGAACTTTATCAAAGAGTACAAAGATCTCTCACACTGAAGTATTATATACACAAATCCTTTCTCATGATTGGTCAGAACATAATTGCAAACAGAGAATGGCAATTAGTAATTTGTACTAATGAGTGTTGGGAGGATTAAACAAAAACTACAGTGTTTAGAATAGGACAAACAACAATAATGATGACATGTGAACAATACAAAGTTAAACATATAGATTAAAATCAAGATCAGTGAATAGCAGCATCTATGATATCAAAATGTACCATATATATAAAAATTGGGTTAAGGGACAAAGAACCAAGAAGACATGTATGGAATTATAACCAAATGGAGAATTACAAAAAATGATAGAATGTTAAATGTGGCATAATGAGTGCCTTGATAGTGTGGTAAACAGAATGCATAAGTGCAACTATTGAATATACATTGTTAAAAGGAGAGTATACATGACTATTCAAAAGAAGAGGGGGGAGGTTGTAGGTCAATTTTTGTCAGAGATTAACCCTTGAGGAATGTGTAAGATGTATCAAGAGACACACTCCCAAGTCTCTCCATATGATTAACCCTGAAGAAAGTGTTTCAACTCCCAATCAACGTTAATTCCATGGAGATGGAGAGTGTTGAGAGTGTATATCCAATACATCTCTTTTTGATTGAGTACATTTTCCCTATTCCCACCTCCAGGGTGGCATGATATATGTTCTATGGCTTTAAAAGAGAAATTGTTGATACTGCCTGCAGAACATGATGAAAAATATCTGGGCACAGGGTGATTTAAATCCCTCTTTTTAATCAACCGTACATGTTCAGCAATTCTGGTTTTAAGGGGTCTTGTAGTACGGCCCACGTATTTGAGTCCACAGGCACACTGCAGGACATAAACTACATAGGTAATATTACAGTTAAGAAACGTTTTGAGATAATATTTGTTGCGATCTTCATTGTATAGCATGTATCTAGTCTGGACTGCGTATCTACACATAGAGCATTTGCCACATTGAAAAAATCCCTTTGGAATGCTTTTAATATTGGAAACATTAGACCCAGAATTGAACATGCTAGGAGACAGGTGAAAGGCGTGTTTTAGCTTTGCGGTATGAAAATTTGGGGCCACTCTCCACTATACCGCGAATGTCCTTGTCAAGTAACAACGTATGCCAATGCTTGGCAATGATATTACAAATTTGTTGTGACTGAGAGTTAAATGTACTGATGAACATAGGACTATTCGCACTATTTGAGAATGTTGATTGATCTCTCTCTTTTTTAGATAGAAAGTTTTTGTTTTTTTTACAGATAAGAGTGCTTCTGTCCATGGCATCCGCCTTATTGAATGCAGTGGTAATGTCTTTGGCAGAATAACCTCTTGCTAGGAATCTGTCGGACATCTCCCTAGCCCGTAACAGAAAGACATCATTATCAGAGCAAATTCTTTTCAACCTAACAAATTGAGCCCCTGGAATGTTTTTAATCAGAGAGCGTGGATGGCAACTTTGTGCGTTGAGAAGCGTGTTTCTGGAATTCTGCTTCCTATAAATATCTGTTTGTATATTCATATCGTTGTCAACATACAGGAATAAATCAAGAAAGTGAATGTGATTGATGTTATGTTCGTAAGTGAATTTAAGGTTGTAATTATTAGTGCTAAGGTGATCAATAAAAGAAAAAAGTGAATTTTCATCCCCCTTCCTAATGAAAATCAAATCGTCAATATATCGCCGAAATAAACAATATTTTGACGAAATGAATTGTGACTATGATAAATGAATTGTGACTCCCAAAAACCCATAAATAAATTCGCGTATGATGGTGCAAAACTCGTGCCCATAGCAGTGCCTAGTGTCTGTAAATAAAAGTGCTTATCGAATAAAAAATAATTGTGCGTGAGTAAAAAAGATATGGACTCTAATAGAAAAGTGCAATGTGATATAGATAAGGTGGATAAATCAAGAAAGTGTTTAGTGGCGGCAAGCCCGTGCTGGTGTTCAATGATGGAATACAGGGAGGTCACGTCCATGGTGACCCACCTGTATTTCTTGTGCCAAGTGAGCTCCTGTATGTTGGCAATGAAGTCTGTTGTATCCCTTATGAAGGACGGTAACTGAAATACCAGGGGTTGTAAAAACCTGTCCACATACCGCGATAACCCATCTCCCAAAGATCCAATGCTCGCTATTATCGGACGACCAGGGGGGTCGACCAGCGATTTATGGATCTTTGGGAGATGGTGAAATATCGGAATCACGAGATGTGGACAGGAAAGAAAATCAAACTCTTTTTTATTGATAACATTAAGAATTTTGCCCATGTCTAATAACTCCAATAATTCATGGTGATACTGGGATGTGGGATTGCTCTTGAGAAGCCTATAAGTGGTGCTATCTTTCAGTTGTCTCATTGCTTCGCAAAGGTATTGTTTTTTTGACATGATAACAAGGGCCCCGCCCTTACCTGCACTTTTAAGAACTAGATCATGCTGTTTTTTGATACATGCAATTTCTTGAATTTCGGTATACGTAAGGTTTCCTTTTGTAACTTTAGAACAGGAAAACCGTTTTGCTAGTATGCGTAGATCGCGTTCAACCAAATGTTCGAATGTAGCAATGGATGGACCTCTATTGAAACTGGGGCAGAATAAAGACTTTGGGCGATAACCAGAATCCTCATTGCCAAAAAAAGGTTGAGTATATGTCATGAGGGGTTCGCCTTGCAGTTCCAATAGAGAGTCCATGTCTGAGAGCACACACATTTCTTGAAAATTCAAGGTTTGTATGTCCTTAATGATAGGAGAACTAACTCCTCTAGTAAGATCCTCTAGGCTGTTAGTATTTTCCAAACTATTCTTAGCAGCAAACATCTTTTTTAGAGTTACTGTAGCTTACGTGTAAATTTTTGTAAGTCTATTACGGTTTCAAACAATTTGAAGTTTTGGCTTGGCGCAAATCCAAGGCCTTTATTGAGGAGGGACAGTTGATCTAGGGTTAAATCTGCACCGGATATGTTAATAACATTATTGGGTACCCCTAATCGTATTTCTTCCGTTTCATTCTGCCTCTTCCCCCCTCGTTTCCTCTTTGATCTGCGCGTTCTCCCCGGCTTTTTGTACCCATATCTAAAATAGCCGAGGAGGGTTGCCCAGATGATCTACTAGCTTTGGATGAAGAACAGGATGGTATGGCATTGCTCTCATAATTTGTGACCTCACGGTCTCTGGACTGTTCTCTGGATTTATCAAAAGAAACAGAGTGAAATCTAGGTTCTGGGTCTGAATAATCAGATTCAAAACTAGATGTTTCAATACGTTTGTTTTTGAGAATGGATTTATTGGGAGCATTTGCTGTCCCTCTTTTTGGATTTTGATTCCTGCCCCTTGGTGTACTGGAGCCCATGATCTCCCGGACAACAACCGTTTTTTGCCAGCAATAAACCTGATTTTTGGTGTAATCAATGCGGTCCCTTGCAAATTTTTGTTGTTTCTTTTCACTGATGATATTTTCAGATATTTCAATGTTAGATGATAGTGTTTTATCGTTCTTGATAAATTGCTCCCTTTTGCTAAATGGTTGCAATTTCATCTGAAGGATTTTAATATCAGCCATTAAGATAGATTTTTCTTTGTTTTTTTGCTGGATAATGAGCTCCGTCAACTTTTTAGAGCAGGAGTCAAGTGCATCCACCCAATCCAATTCGAATTGTTTATTCATAAAACCGAAGGATGGTACTTTTTTAATACGCAATCCCCTGGGGATACGGTTACATCTTATATAATTCTCAAGGGAAGTAATATCCCACCAAAGTCTGATATTTTCAGTTAAAAGTTTTTCAAGTTTAACAAAATGGTGGGTCAGATCAGAAGGTTCATCACAAATAACTTCTGACACACCATCAAATAAATGGGTTGCTTTCCTCAACCTTTTTGTATCATCTGCACAAGTGTGAACATAGGTACTATATTCATGCTCTAGTACAACATTGTCTTCTCCACTGGATTCTTCCATAATAAACAATTGAAAAAATTAGTCCCAGGAAATATAATAAAACAATAAATGTTATGGGTGAGTTCCTACAGGATATGAGTCAGAATGTGTATAATTCCAAAGAGAATATATATACATGCATATAGAAACACCAGTTCGTCCAGGAGGGAAAAAAAGGAATTATATACATCAAATATTATCAGCAAATGTCCATGTGGGTATGAGCTACCAGGGCCAAGTAAAGTCAATTTGTGGTGTATGGGAGAATGAACCCCACGGTGTCCGGTGCTCCAAAAGCCCACAGGTTGAACCGGGTATAAGAATAGAAACAGTCTCTGACACATACACAGGCGGCACACTTTATCCGAGTGCGGCTCATTCCGCAACCCGGGAAATGTCCCGGCTTGCGAGCCGCACTCCCTCAGCGTGCCGCGCATCACCGATGCGCGGTACGCATCATCAGGTGCCTGTGCCGCCTGTACGCGTGACCAGTGTCGTGTGGATGTCACGACGGCGGCGGGACGTTCCGGGGGACCCGGCGGACCCGGTAAGGAGAGGGGGAAGCCCCGATCGGCGGGCCTCTCCTCCGAGGCTTCGGCGCGCGCCTGGCACCCTCCGGCGCGCGCCAGGTTACTGCTGCGGCCGAGAACGGGCAAATGCTCGAATAAACTCGGCCGCAGCAGTATGAAGGAAGAGAACGGCAACTAAGCAGGCATAAGAATCCTGTGTGAAGGGAAACGGCAAGGAGGCATGTAACGGGATAACCAACTGAAACCTGGGTGGGGGGCTAGTGCACAGGAAATAGTCGGAGACAGGAAAAGAGGCAACCATAAGCTACCCCTCTCGTGTACTCACGCTGATATCGCCTGCTGCCCTTACCCGACCCGGTGTCTTCACTGCCTGTGCCTGGCCGGTCCCAACTCCTCGGGCGTCGCGCTGGTATGTGATGTTATCCCCGAGGGCCGACAGCTGTGCTGTGGATGAACGTAGCGTGCGTTGCAACTCAGCGCTCTTGGATGTCCCTGAAGCAAGTACAAGGGGCAGGTCCAGACGCACTCATCAGGAAAGGGAAAATGAAGACCAGCTCCCAGCTCTGGATAGTTGCCTGCGTGCTCCACGCAAATGGATGAAATAGAAAAATGGGTGGTTTGTAGGTGGTCACTGCAACAGGAACTCAGCCAAAAACGTGGATAAATAAAAACAGCTTTATTGTAAAAACAGCTTTATTGCACTAGAGTGCTGCACATCACAGAGAACAACTCTGACGCGTTTCGTTCCGTGGTGGAACTTTATCAAAGAGTACAAAGATCTCTCACACTGAAGTATTATATACACAAATCCTTTCTCATGATTGGTCAGAACATAATTGCAAACAGAGAATGGCAATTAGTAATTTGTACTAATGAGTGTTGGGAGGATTAAACAAAAACTACAGTGTTTAGAATAGGACAAACAACAATAATGATGACATGTGAACAATACAAAGTTAAACATATAGATTAAAATCAAGATCAGTGAATAGCAGCATCTATGATATCAAAATGTACCATACAGTAGAGGCAACTCTTATTCTAACAAAAACCAGTGGCAATTCCCCAAAAGACCCAGGTACACCCAGGTACATTCTGAATACATGCCTTAAACTTTCCTTAAACTAGCCCCAGCATTTCTGCATTGATTAATGGCCTATCAGATTAACAGCGGGGGTCCCTGGCAGTCCCATTCAAACTGAATTGGACTGCCAGGGATCCCTGCTGTGTTAATCCTATGGGTCGTTAGTCAATGCAGAAATGCCTTAAACGTGCCTCAAACTAGCCCAGAACATACCCAGCACATACCCAGCACATACCCAGAATGTAACCCGGCTAGTTTACAGCAAATGTTAGAATAAACGTTGCCTCTACTGTATATATAAAAATTGGGTTAAGGGATAAAGAACCAAGAAGACATGTATGGAATTATAACCAAATGGAGAATTACAAAAAATGATAGAATGTTAAATGTGGCATAATGAGTGCCTTGATAGTGTGGTAAAAAGAATGCATAAGTGCAACTATTGAATATACATTGTTAAAAGGAGAGTATACAGTACATGACTATTCAAAAGAAGAGGGGGGAGGTTGTAGGTCAATTTTTGTCAGAGATTAACCCTTGAGGAATGTGTAAGATGTATCAAGAGACACACTCCCAAGACTCTCCATATGATTAACCCTGAAGAAAGTGTTTCAACTCCCAATCAACGTTAATTCCATGGGGATGGAGAGTGTTGAGAGTGTATATCCAATACATCTCTTGTTGATTGAGTACATTTTCCCTATTCCCACCTCTAGGGTGGCATGATATATGTTCTATGGCTTTAAAAGAGAAATTGTTGATACTGCCTGCAGAATTGTTGATACTGCCTGCCGGCAACTTCTGAGCATGCGCGGAGTCCGCCGGCCACTTCTAAGCATGCGCGGAGTCCGATGGCCAGTTCTGCGCCCATCGCCAGGCAATGACGTAACTTCCGTTTCGCATTATCATTACAAGCAACAAGATTTTTTCCGTCAGAACTCTGTAGGTGCCCCCAAAAAAGTTGCACTTAAAATAAAGAGGGGGGTCAAAAGCAAAAAGCAGCAGGGAGAATTGCTCCTTTAAGCCATATGAATTGGATGAAGACATCAACTAGACTTTGTGGACACTTTGTGTGTGTGTTTTTTTTAAATTTGTGTTCTCTCTCCACACGCCAAACGCCTCGACTGATTCTTATGACATTTTGGGGGTATGTTTCTGCCATTAGTTTCAACCATATCGAGCAGCCCCCTTCTTGAATTTATGTATTCATTCATTTTTTATCAAATGGTACATCTCACCGGATTTTTGATACAAAACATTAGAATGTATTATTTTGCAACCTGTACTAAATTGTCAGACAATTTGCTTGATCCGTTTTAGAGAAATTAAACAGTAAACAACACTACAACAACAACCTACTGTATAGAAAACTAGGTTGCAATTATAACTATTCCCTATGTAATAGGTTTTTGATTGGTTTTCCATGGAATCCACGATGTCAGTATAACTGTTCATACATCATGGCCTTCTTGAGAATAATGAGTTTTGTTTGTTGTTTTTCAACTTTCGGACAGTTTGTTGCGAATGAGATTGTCATTGTTACATGGAAGTGTTTTTGCAGTTTGTGATATTATATTAAACATATTTATGTTCCAGTAGCAATAATGTGAGAGAAAGTGGCATGCAGAATTTACATGACCATAGAGCCTGTAATGTCACTCCCTCCACCCCCTGAAACATACTCTTAAATAAAACACACAAAAGAAAGATATGGAGGTATAAAGGGCCACTGCTTTGAATATTAATACAACATCAATAGAACGTCAACTCCCAAAACCCTGCCAGAGTACTGCCCCAAGCCTTCAAACCAAGCACTGCACAGCCCTGGGTGCTCCACTGACTCATCATCACCTGGGAAAATGAGCCCTAGATACCCACGGCACAGTGAGCCCTGCCCACTTGCCCCCAAAAATGCCACAAAAAAGGCAATACTGTAGCCCCGGAGCCCCGTCTGGCAAGGTTAACCCGCATTTAACCCACCACCGGGCTATTTAACCACCCTTAATCTAGCTCCAGCGCCTCCAGACCCACCAAGCAAAAAGGATGGCCCGCATCTTAAAGAGACAGTGGTGTTTCAAAACCTTCATCCTTTCTCTGCTCACCAGCATATTAACCCTCCAATGACACCTACTGAACTGGCTTCTCACCCGAGCTTGCCCTTCCGAAAGCACCTGGCCGCAGAGTGGACGCCGCCACACAATGCACACTCATGCAGAAATCTGCACCCACTAAAGTGCACCAGCCTTCCTTAAATTCTCAGCAATAGCCTTTTTTTACTACTGGACACCGGCTCCGATGGAAACCCACTGCCAGCCGCCCATTGTAAGCATTCCGGCTTCTATGTCATCATCAGTTCTATCCATACAGTAAGTCCATATCCTTAGTGTCCTACGATAATAGCCAGTGCACAGTCATCTTTTGCATCAATTGCTCATCATAAAGCCATCAAGACCTCCCGTTATAATTTCAATGTGTGAATCCTACCATATCCTGGTATTTGTACAACACAGAACAAAGATTGGGCATCCTTTCATAATTTTCACTTGCTAGGATGGAAAACGCTTGAAGTCAATTAGAAGATGTCCGGGGGAAATAACCTTTTCTCAGTATCCTCTTTTCTAGCTTTCCCTTTCTTATTAGACCTTGCTAATGCATCCCTGTAGCTCGGCAGCAGGGATATACTTTCCTCTCCATATTTTCTCCTTCACGTACACTGGTAAGTGTAACCCCAACGGGCTAGTGATGCATGTGTTTTCATCCCTAAAATAAGCATCAGAAACCTTTCCCACCTCCACGGGACACCCCCCGGGATCAATACCACCCCTGCTTCGTCTCTAGAGGTGGGCGCCGGTCAAACCACCACTTGCTGGCCTGGGCAAGAACTGACCCCCACCAGCACAGGCAAAGACCCCATCCATGCTACCACCGGACCAGAAGAAGCCACAACACCCCCAGGCCATGGTACGCATAGAGGTGACGCGATGTCCTCTTGGATCCCCATAGAACCCCTTGGGCAGCTCTCCAGTGCAGACAAGTACACCTCAGCAGGTTCACTAACTTGCCCAGTCTTGCCCCTCCAGGCCAAGGCCCACTCACCGAGAGATCGGACCTAACCCCTGATACAGGCCCAACTACCTCGCCTCCTGTGGCAACACAGCCAGAGGGGCCCTTTGGAACAGGTGAATGACCACCCTCTTAAGGGTACCCCAATAAGCACCAGCTCATACCTGCCTAGTGGGATAACAATGGACTTGCTGCCCATTTCTGGGACACTGCTGCTAAGGAGGGAGTTGCCTCTGGGGAATAGTCTGCCGCCCAATGCCCTGGGTCCTTGTCTCACCCTTTGCTGGGCCTTCTGTGGCAACCAGGCTCCCGGTCCAGGCTGGATCTACCTGTGGGTCTAGCGCACCCTTGCGCAAAGCAGCAAATAACTACATGTCAGCAGAGAGGACTGCCAGATCACACCCCTGCCCTAAGCATAAATAAATCCCCCCATTAGGACCGCCACCTCAGGCCCAACAGCGGCGCCCGCTCCAAACCAACCCTTAGTTGCCCCCAGCTTACGGAGCCTAATCGAAGAGAGGTAAGAAAGGGGCGAAGGGGGTGGGGGAAAGCCAGGGCTACTTTTTGTTTGACTTCAAGACAGTGCTTGATCGTTGTGAAAGACAATAGCAGGCCTTTCTAGACAACTTCATTGCGGGTGCCTCTACTGTCAGTGGAAACTAGGCTTATGTATAAGTTCATATAATATCACACAATAGTGTGAGAATTAAATTGGCCAGGCATTACCATTTTTTACTGAAGTTTGACAATACTAGGACAATTTGATGACGTCTAAAATGTTTGCCGTCTTTTATTCTGTGTTGTGAAACCTTGTCCTATTACAGTAGGTGTACTCGTTCATTGCACAACGTGGTATAAAATATAGCATTTTCAACTTTATTTTATGGTGATGTGTCATTCCAGTGGAAAAATAGCTAGATAAACATTACGCCTGTGAAATTTTTCACAATCCCTCCATGTTCATAATTTAACTCTTTGTGCGCTAGAGGGGCTGTGGCCCTCCGGCACTCGCAATGACATGACTATCATGTCATGAAGTAGCTACATCTCAGGCCACCCAAAGGGTTAATGATTGAGATTGTGTAGTAAGGTTCTGGTTAATCAACATCCCCAAAGTTATTACAGAATATAAGTATTTCTATGAATATTACATTTAAAATAAATAGGTGTTGTCTAAAATGAGTGTTACTTAAAGGAAAGCTATCTCCTTTTCTCTAAAAGGCTTCACTGATGTCACAGCTTTCCCATAAGAACATTTCAGAATAAAAAAATATTTCAACTCCTGGGAAGCAGGAGAAACAGAATATTCAAAGCATGAAGGAAACTATTTAAGTGCGTCAAACACACTGATTTACATATATAATATTTAATTATAGATTTTGGACTACAATAAACAAATAGCTTGAATGGAGTGCTGGAAAAGAAACGAAAGTAGAACACAGAAGAATGAATGAATTTCAGTCAGAGCTTCTTACTCTCTGTGATCTAGTTACACACATACATATATATATATATATATATATAAAAAAACATTGTTTCCATCTTAAATTGAAGCTCAGTACCATTTTCACTATATTGCAATAACCGTGTCCAGCAGTTTAGTGAATAAGTGAGGCGTTTTCATCTGGGGTCTTCGACAGTATTTTAGGGGACTGGTAAACCAAGTCAACCTGTCGGCCAATGTATCAAGTTGTCCCCCATCACCACCATATATACTGTACACATTTAACTATTATAATTAACAACCTATACACACATACATATAAATACATACACACCAGAATCGTATGCCATACAATTATACAGATGACATACAGATTTGCACACAAACTGACGTGATATAGGATGAAAGTTTCATTGTGGGTCTTGTGTGCAAACCAAGAACAGAGAAGAATACAGAGGCCCAGGGAAGAGTAGTGACCAAGACTTCAGGTCTCTCACTAACGTCCCCTGTGGCTGGAATTACAAGTTGACACTTGTTCCCAGTGCTACAGCCCTACAGTTAAAAAAAATCAGTCTCGCTCAGGAGACTGCATACCTTCCCCACTGGCCAGTCCACCTTCATGTCGTGTCTTATGTACATCAGCTACTGAATTAGGCAGTGAACTGAGTATGAAGTAAGATAGGGAAAAATTAAGAAATGTAGAAATCTACTGAAAACAATTTTGGTTTTAAGGACTGCCACTGAGAGCTTCCAGACTGACCCTCTCTACCCCGTTTGTATTTCCTCTCTTGTGCGGTTATTCTTTAATCTCTGATAGTGCCATTTGGGACACTACTGCACAGAAACTCTCATTGACTTCAAATGGATATATATTTTGAGTACAATCCCTAGACTCTCCAGCTTGTCTTATCCTCAGTGTTGACTGGCTCTCTCTATATTATCAGAATAAAATTATTAATCTAATTCTACCTCCAATATTGTTCTATCCCAGGTAGAAGGGATTTTCAAGAGTGAGTTTCTTCCATTTAGGAAGGTTGAATGACACTTAGGAGCAACCCGCAGGAATGTTCACAAAGGCCTCCACAACCATATAATATACAACAAGTGATGAAAGTGATGCATGATACAGGGATGTACAGAGCCCCACTATTTATCCATTTACAGACCTATACTTTGAATTCTTTTTAAAGAAAAAATGACTCATTTAAAAATTGGTTTTGCCCTTTCACTCAATTTCTGTTCTTAAAGCATAATTAATTGCACAGATGCAGCCGTTGTCGCAACCCATGACAGTATAATAATGCGGTAGCCCCCCCCCTTCTTAGATGTCTGTTATAAAACAATGGTTTGTGTCAATGCAGCACGCCACTCAGTTGCAATAATGTTGGCTACATCAGTAGCATAAACATAATCCACAAAAAATGACACTCAGAAGCGCAAAAGTGGTACATGACAATTACCACATGCACTATACGATAGCAGATACATCTTCATAAAGTTAAGCAGCAGAGCTGTAATGTTGCCATATCAAACCCTCCACTTCTTGAAGCGGCATGTGCCTTATTTATTCTACAAAAATTAACAATAATAGCATAAACTTTTTGAAAATGGGGTGTACAGAGTTTTGCCCCCACCCGCATTAGTTAACAAAATCAGGATGGGTGCCCTTTTAAAAGTAAGGGAATATTTTCTTTTTTCTAGATTTAAGGGATTGTGTCTTCAATGGTCAGCCTTGCATACTCTTCATCAATCAAATGTAACTATAAGCAGGAAGCGGCAATCTAATTGAGATTGAGAGCCAAGAAGTCAGACGTTCCTACTGTCAAGCGTTTAACCAACAGTGAAGACATAAACCCTGATCCTGAGTGAAAGCAACATTTTTAGAAATGCCTACGATGTTGGTCACTGTGCAAGTTATTTATTTATTTTATTTATTTATAAAATGTTTTACCAGGAAGTAATATATTGAGAATTACCTCTCGTTTTCAAGTATGTCCTGGGATTAAAAGTCTCATGAGGAACACTTTAAGAAGAAACAAGAAAAAAAGAGGGAAATGATGAAGGGACATTTTCTACAGATGTAGCCAGACTTACTGTTCTCGTGGCCATGCACGGTTCTGTGACTGCGCCGCATGCGGCCCTGAAGGATTCAATTGAAAAGAATGGACCCCTGCAGCGCCGTCACCTCCACAGCACCTTGTTTTTATAGTGTTTCACTCATGGCCACGAGAACAGTAAGTCCGGCTACATCAGTAAATCAGCTGGAGAGGCCGATTGGGCCATTTTCGGTCAACCTTCCCTAATTAATCAATGGGGAATATCGTCCATAAATAGCCTGATCACCCAATTCAGCGGATATAGAATAAGCCCTTAGGACTTTCATAATTTATTAAATAAGACTCCGGCATGAAGCATTTTGTAGGGAAAAGGAAACGCAGAAAAATATATAATAACGTAAAACTGGTAGGGGTTAGACTCAGGGTAAATTTGATAAAAGGGACAAATAGAATTACCGGCCTCCAGTAGTAATGGAGGAAATTTAGTAAAGGAACATGCTTGGATAAATACAAATCAAAATAGGAGATAACGACAAATAGGTGAGACAAATTATCCTTATTCTTTACTATCCTTTTATTCTTTAATGTTCCCAGTTTAAAATGTACTGAAAGTATACAGGGAGGAAACACATTCCATAATTGCTGGTTTCTTGTTTATTCTTTTTGCTTTTCTGCTTTTTGTTTAGGCAAAAAAAAAAAATAGATATTATAGGCCTACATACTAATGCTATACGACACTGGCAAATTTAATTAAGCTATAAAAAAAAAGTTTTAGTTTAGTTTGACTGGTTCTTAGAATATTAATTCTAAAATTGTAGGTTCGAAGCGTATAAGGGTCAATCTGTAGCACACCTCCAGCCAAGCTTTGCACCTAGAGCCAACACATAGAACAAGGATATAAGAAAACCTTGAGGCATTCGCCTGGAGCAAAAAAATGGGGAAAAGTACAGGAATTACCAAGATGATTGTACAGGGTTAGCTAATACATGCAGAATTAAAGCCAGCCACTGTACAAAAATAAAAACGTGTCCCATGATGCTGCAGAATGTTAAATGACTCCACTGACATGTAAACAAGTTGAAAATTGAAGGACTTTGACAGCTAATAGTTTATTTTATAGAGTGCTTACAATGTACACAGCACCTTACATAATAGTACATTATATACGGGGCATGCTGCCTTGAAAAGGTTACAATTTAATTTCTGACACCTAACGCACGAATAGATAAAGTGATTTCCCCATGGCCAGAAGAAAATCCTTGTGTCAGGTTCACTCACTTCAGGGATAGTGAATTTACCACCAGGCTATTCTTTCTCCCATAATAAACCCAGTTGAAAAAAACATTAATAAAATCATAATGTTTTGGGTACAAATTTTTGTGTGACAACATGTTTCCTAATCAGATCAACATGAACTTCTAAATAAGGTATGACGTTACTATATAATGACATGAAGGTACTGTATAATACAAAACAAAGCATGGCTGATCCATTTCAACTGGAGGTTATCCTGAAGAGTCTTTTATTCAGCCTAAATTCTTGCTGACAATTGTACACTTACCCCTCTGCTCTACCAGTCACTTTTATGCTGACAATATATTGCTCTGTCTACCTTTATAAACTAGTAATAGTTATGGTTGGGGATCTTTATTCCCATGTTCTGTTATTTGTATTATTTGTTATTTATATGATTGTCACGTGTATTACTACTGTAAAGCGCTATGTATATTAATGGCGCTATATAAATAAAGACATACATATACATACATGAAACCATAGATACAAATGTCTAACAAAAAAAGTGTAGATTTCTGCAATATTGTGGAGGAAGGAAACACTAAGACAGTATATATTGTAGGTAAAAGACATTGACAAGTAGAGAGGTGTATAGCGTAAATGATGCCCTACTATTGCCACCAATCCTTCCACTTTCTCACCATAATGAACACACTCCTTACTAGCTAACAGTCCCTGCTGTCATTAGATTTGCCTGAAGGGGAAGCTCTCAACTGGCACTTAAAAGTGCATTCACTCTTCTCTAGGGTCAACAATCAACTTTTCTCATAAAATCCTTCTTTATGTTCCATCTGTCGTTTCATTGATAAAGCACTTACATGCACAAAAGAAACCTGAAAAAAGTTCAATTGCAATAAATGAATAGATTGTGAACAAGACGTCAACCCCATTGCTTTCACCTCCACTCCAGCAACTCCATACCTCATCCTGAAAACCTAGCAATCCTTAAGGTTTTGACGGTGTTGTCAGTCAATAAACAAGAAACTAAACTGGAGAAAAGTTGAGAAAGATGGGAAACAGTAGTAGCAGTCCTGCCATGTATAGCTAATTAAAGAACGTGAGTCTTACTTAAACGATCCACAGTTACATAACAATTGTATTTCACTGTTCGTGGTGGTTACAATGATATTCTGCTTTTTATCTCATTTCCAAACTTAAAGTGAATGCACTTTCATTGATAATCAGATCACTGAACAATGTCAAGTGGCTGGCTAGATGCACAATTAACTTTAATTAACTGCTAACCCTATTCCATGGCAGATGTCAACATGATAGACTGATCCAGTGGTCATGGAACAACAAAATATTGGGACCATAATAACAACTGGTTGAGACCTCTGATTTTGTTAAAAGCTATAACAACCAACTTCATTGTGCTTCCCACAAAGAATCACAAAGCATTTACTTAAAAGGTCCACAAATGCCACACAAATAACACATCCTGGTAATCTGGGATGGAGTTTAAAGGCCTGTCTGTTCCTTTTGACCATTTTATCAGCACACACAAAAAAAAAAACAGATATCCTCATGGAAAGAGCTATTTTTGTAACTTTTTTCTACTGCTGCTTCTTCAAGAAGCAGTGGGTGTGAAAGGAGGAGCAGGAAATTCACTACAATAATTCAACGATAGTAAAAGCCCATGAAAGTCAAGGATGCTTTGATATAACCAACAACATGCTCTGGGCACAGTGTTGAATGACAAACATAGACCCTGGGTGGATTACCAGATAACATAACCCAAACAAAATGATCTCTTGCCATGTGGGAGCAAAGGAAATATCTCAACAACTCCTGGGTAACAGTTTCCTTTATTTCTCTCAAAGCCTCAGCAGAGATGAAACACATCCTTATTTCAGCAAGGAACCCATCCTGATAAAAGAGTTTACATTGCGTGGGTAAACACTCATGGAGCTGTTCCAGAATGCACTGTAAATATGTTATTTAAAGGACATAAATATGACAAAAACACAAAGACTGTTTTCAAGTACATACAGAAAAGAATGAAAAAAATTATCAGGTGGCATAAATATGAAAAATGAACATGTGGAACATAAATAAACTAACATGTGGAACTCAAACACACTCAAAGCGACCACTGAAGGGATAAAACCAAATGGGATACAGTATACAGTATATCAGTCTCCTGGCTGCAAAACCGGGCAAAAGCTGGGGCATATAAATTGCACCAGATTTATATATTTTTAAAAAAGGTTCCGTATAAAACAATGAGAATTTTTGTTTTGACAAATATGGTGCAGATTTTTGGGTGGACATGTACCTGGGTTTTGCAGATATTCATTATTATACATATTCCCCTATGTCCAAGTGGAAATGCAGGTACAAGGTTCCCATTCAATTAAATGGTATTATTTTTATTTATTTTTATACATATGGTGTCATTATTTTGCCCCAGAATTGCTCCCCTCTTGCCTATATAAAACTCATGTAGTTGTTTATGGTTTAGATTCTGATACACAATTGGGCCTATGTACAGTACTAACATATTTTTGCAAATGTGTATCATCAAATATTTCAGTCATAAAAAGTAATACAAACTTTCAAAAATAGTGTTTTATATATGAAGACTTCATACATGACAGGTGATTTGTTGTTTGACATTATCTTTGATGCATCCTTCTTGTTGAATACCTGATATATTGAATTTCAATTAAAACAAAATTGTGTGTATTTAAAAAAAATGTATAATTAGTGTTAGTAAATATTAATTATTAGTGTAATGATATTTGAAATATCCAGGCTATGAAAAAAATACATTTGTTAACCTATAAAATTAGGGTGACCAGATTTACAGAAGTAAAAACCGTGACACATTAAAAAATATATTTCTAAAACAAATTATATCAACAACTGCGTCCCTCCCCTTTATGTCTCTCCGTACACACACACACCATCCCTCCATTCTCTCTCCCCATCCCTCCATTCTCTCTCCCCCATCCCTCCATTCTCTCTCCCCCCATCCTCTCTTCCCCATTCCGTGTCTCTCTCTCCCTCCCCATTCCACGTGTCTCTCTCACAACATTCTGTGTCTCTCTCGCAAACTTCTGTGTCTCTCTCACAACATTCTGTGTTTCTCACCCCATTCTGTCTCTCTCAACACATTCTGTTTGTGTCTCTCACCCCATTCTGTGTGTCTCTCTCACCCCATTCTGTCTCTCACCTCATTCTGTGTCTCTCACCCCATTCTGTGTGTCTCTCTCACCCCATTCTGTGTGCCTCTCTCACTCCATTCTGCTTGTGTCTCTTCACATTCTGTCTCTCTCACCCCATTCTGTGTCTCTATTCACAATCTGTCTCACCCAATTTCACCCCAATCTGTGTCTCTCACCCCATTCTGTGTGTCTCTCTCACCCAATTCTGTGTGTGTCTCAACCCATTCTCTGTGTATGCCTCACCCCATTCTCTCTGTCTCACCCCATTCTCTCTGTGTCTCAACCCATTCTCTCTGTCTCAACCCATTCTCTCTGTGTCTCACCCCATTTTCTGTCTCACCCCATTTTCTCTGTCTCTCACACCATTCCCTGTCTCCTTCTCACCACATTGTGTGACTTTCTCTCCGCATTCTGTCTATGTCTTCACATTTTGTCTCTCTCTCTCTCTCTCTCCCCATTCTCTCTGTGTCTCTCATCCCATTCTCTCTGTATCTTCCTTTCACCACATTCTGTGTGACTTTCTCTCACCACATTCTGTGCCTATGTCTTCACATTTTGTCTCTCTCATCCCATTCTTGTGTCTCTGTTTCCTCATTATGTGTTTCTACAGACAGTCCCTGTCACTGGAGGGGTGGGAGAATCCATCGAGGGTCCTGGCAGCAGACAATGGAGGTTATCACTGTCTTCCATGTCTTGCTCTGCTTTTGCTCTTCTACAGTTGGCCGCACCCCCATACTCCTCTGCAGCCACAGCAAGACCCGGCTTCTGCTCTCTTCCCTGCTCCCTCCCCACCCCCCGCCTGCAGCCACAGACACGGCCCCCACTCTCCACAGGCATCCTCCGATCTCAGGTTTGAAAACCGGGACAGAAGGCAAAAAACGGGATATTTTAAATGATGTCAGATCACCGGGACAGACCTACAAAAACCGGGACTGTCCCGGCTGAATCGGGACATCTGGTCACACTATATAAAATGAAACATCTGTGCTGCGGCAAATACATGTTTGCGTTGATACATAGAAATGCATTTTTGCCCTCAAACTATTAAGCCTCTTTTCAGGGTTTACGTCAAGTTAAACTGGGCGGACAATGATGACGCACCTTTATTTGATTTTGTATTTAGTACATAACATTTACATTTGTAAGCCACCTGCAATCCATTTCTGTGCACCAAAATTAATGAAAAGAATAATTTTTTACTCAGCTGGCACAGATGGAGAAATTTGAGGCTAGAACATTGGCGTGCACAAGCGCAATTGAAATTTAATTTTAAATAAGCCAATTTTTTTTTTATTTAAAGTTTGCGAAGCTTAGTACATAGGCCCCACAGTGCAAAACACAAAAAACATTAAAAAGACATGACGAGCTTAAGTTAAAAGACTTAAAGGTGACAGTCACCTCACGGGCCAGCATGCATCAATGGCAGTGACATGTTAAATATGGTAAAACAGATGCCACATTTTGAAAATCATCAAACTTGATTTGCGAGCATGGTAAGCTAAAACTTAGGAGGTGGTTAAATTACTTTTCAGTGTTATAACTGTATATTGAGCAGATCCTGCTCTCGTCCTCCCCCTTTTTCCTTTCAAAGCAGTAGTCGAAGTGGCTTTTAAAAAAATACTGATACTGTGCCTGATTCTAAAAGAAGATCAACATTTAATTAACATCTGGTAGCTATTTGTCATGTCATTTAGGAAACATTGCAGCAGTACTTTTGCTGCAAAGAAAAGAATGGAGAAAGATTGTCTGAAATATATGTACAGATGCAGCGGCCGTTATTCGAACACTTCACGGGTTGTATACGTCGGAATACCCATGTGATGGCGCGTGATTTCTTCCAACCGTACCGCCTTTAGACGCCAGTGCAGGCGAGTGCAGAAAATGGCATTTTAGTGTTCAGGTTTTTAAACACCTGAAATTGACACAGTAGCACAGTAGCACAGTACTGTACACATTACAATTACAATTTCCTGGGGCGATTGGCCGCGTTAATGCCGCGTGGAATACAGCAGAGCACACGAAAACAGCTCCGTGTTTGTTCGAATTACGGCCGCTGCATCTGTATGTATGTTTGTTTGTATGTCTGTCTTTATTTATATAGCGCCATTAATGTACATAGCGCTTCAAAGCAATAATACATGTGACAATCATATAAATAGCAAATAATACAAATAACAGATCATGGGAATAAGTGCTTCAGACATAAAAGTGTAAATCCCAGGCTCTAACTGATGAGCAGGGGGTGGGGTGTCTGGTCCCTACCTGGCAGCTAGGAAGAGGCTCAGCCAGTGGCTGATAGCAGAAGTTGAGCCCGACTTCTGGTTGGGGCCTAACTTCCGGATTTGGACCACCAAGATGGACTCCCTTCCACCACTGAGTCTGGAACAGTAATCCCTGCACTCCCCCCTGACTTTGACCCTGGTGAGTTTAATGATAAGGGAATTGTAAGGCTGCGCTTCTAGTGCCACTGGCGGCGACATTGCATCAAAACAAATGCCTTGTCGCCGTCGGTTATAGTGGACGCGACAGCGTGACGGAGCAACAGTACTACCAAAATTCTGGTAGTCAGTGGAATTTGACGGTCTCCACATGTGACTGGCTATAAGCCAATCAGGGAGCTTCTCCGCCTGTCTGACTTCCCCCTTGCTGACGTCACTGGCCTTGCAGCCAGCGACTTCTCCAGAATCTGAAATACAACTTTCGCAATGGCGACGGGTGATATCATCGGTCGCGTCGCCGGCTGTATAAGCACAGCCTTATACTCAGCATCCTGTAGTACCATCACAATTTAACCACCAAGAAGAAACATTTGATAGACAACTGCTCTGATTTTAAACCAGCAATCCCCCCTCCCCAATATTGAACCAGGAGTTCATTACAGCTTTCTATCGGCCACCAGAGCAAGCCCTGACCCTATGACCATTTTGTGTCCAAGTATTTTTGCCCTGGTGGATAAAACCTTTGTTCGTTCAAAAATCAGGGGGAGGGTGTCACCGGTTTCAGGTAAAAAATATTTAATAAAATATTGTGTGAAGCCGGGACTTCTGCTTTAAGTGTGATTATATTTGTTTAGGGAAGCCATTGGTTACAAAATATTTTTGTGAGCTACATACAATGGCCCATAGTCTCACTTTACATAGGCAGCAATGTATTGTATATGTTTACAAAGATGCACGGGACTAAGTTTAAGTATCCAGGACTGTTCCAACTGCTGTAATGTTTAGTTAGGTGTTTAAAACATGCACCTATGTATATAGCACCAACAGTGGCACAGCACTTTACAAAAAAGACGATACAATATGCGTAATTATTATACAATAACTGCAGCAAACATAAAATCAAACAATAGGAAAGGAAATCCCTGCCCCGGAGAGCTTACAATCTAAGTTCCCACATTCAAAAGCTTTCCAAATCCTGCCCACAAAGCCTACGTCCCAAAAATAAGCAATATGTTCCACAGAACGTACTATACATACTTATTTCATAAGGATCTACAGTAGTTATGGCATCGGTAGCCAACTCCAGTCCTCAAAAGCTACCAATAAGTCAGGTTTTCAGGATATCCCTGCTTCAACACAGGTGGCTCAATCAGTGGCTCAGTCGAAGAGCAGGGACATCATGAAAATCTGACCTGTTGGTAGCTCTTGAGGACTGGAGTTGATTACCCCTGAGTTAAGGGATAATATGCAATATTTACTAAGCAGTCTTCTGCCATAAGACACCTTCTTACATTTAACATTTGGGCTGCATATTGATACCCTGACATCCAAAACGTATGCCCAACTGGGTGTACTTTATAGGAACAAATCCTCCCTAAGCCCGCTGCTGCCAATTATAGACTATGGGGACATAGTATATGGTACAGCACCTCAAATTCACCTTAGCAAACTCACCTCGCCAGCATCAGAAGCTCGCCATGGGACAGTCAGTGAGGCAGGACCACAGCTGGGGAGAGAAAGGCCCGGCACAACGAGAGGACCGGCACCCAGACAAAGCAGCCCAGACTATTTATCTCTGTCCCAGGAAGTTACTGGACCGCTGTGCTGAGAAGTCTGCACTGGGACTATGTTGCCCTCTCTTAGCCAGACTGGAGGAAGCCGGGGCCCAAATGTAACTGAACTCCACCTGTGAACTGTTTATCTGACTGTTGCTGGTAACCGACCTTGACCTCCAACCCATAGATGGGGTGTATGGTGTGGTCTAGTCAGTGCTCCCTAGAAGAGTTAGCCCTGTTTTGTTTGTTTTCCTTTAACCCTGCTTTGCTAAACCATAATCTGTTTTTGTTGTTTTAAACCCGCCGACTAATAAAAGCCTATTTTCTCTTTAAAACGTCTCCTTTTCTAAAAGTCTCTGCACACATCTCCTACAGTCCTACAATATAACTACAACACACACCATTGCAAAATGCTCCCAAAAGATTGGATATCCCTTGAGTCCAGGCACAAAGTACATTTTTCCTGTCTTGCCTTCAAATACTTTCTGGACAAGCTACCCGGCTATCTGAACAAGGTCCTCATTCCTACCACATGCAACACTGATCACCCGAGATCTGACTCCAAAACACTGTTCACGGTCCCACGGTTCAACAAAAAATCCGGTCGCTCCTCCTTCTCTTACCGTGCACCACACAAGTGGTACAACCTACAGTACCAGAGACTCTTAAAACTGCCTCCATTTTAAGTACTTTCAAGACTTCACCTATCTCAGATTTTAATCTTGTCTGTAACTGGTAATCGTCTGTTAAATACGTCTGTAGCCGTGACCCCTTATTCACCCTGAAAGAGCGGGAGGTTGCGCCTGCACAGAGGGAGTTGCAAAGCCCGCGAAGGAGGACAGTGCTAATTGGCGGGAGGTAGCAGACCCTTGTCCCAGCAGCCCCGCGGGGAGGGTCAGGTGAGAGTGTTGAGCCAATGGGCAGCGGAGGTGGAGTAGATATAGGGAGGTGGTTGCACGCACGTGGGAGAGAGCTGGTTGGAGAGGAGACTGAGTGTCTGTGTAGGGTAGGTTAATCCGCCCCGGCGCAGGCCATGTGCCCCAGGCCCAGTTAGCCCTGAGTCATGGTAGAGACAAGCTGAGCTAGGGATCGCCCTAGTGAGGTTCCTGTTCCCGTAGTAGCTTTAGACCTTGATCGGGACTATACTATCGAGTGGGAGGTTGCCGGAGTCCGGGTGGGAGCGCCCCGGACCCGAGAGAGAGAGAGAGAGAGAGAGAGAGAGAGAGAGAGAGAGAGAGGGAGAGAACGGTGTCGACTTACAGAGACTCTTTGTGAAGACCGTAGCAGTCTCGAGCACTGGAGTGCTCGGCAGGTATTTCAACAAGTGCACCAACAGTACCAATTATTTATTCGAGATACAGTGGCTGCACAGTCACCCATACACACATATAGTGTCCTACAGTGAGCGGGAGGACTAATCCGTTAAGGATCGGACACGGGGTGGGATCACCCGGTGGAGGGTGTGGGAAGATAGTGTTGGCGTCCGCCGTGGCGCATGATTGTGGGGCGTCCACCGTGGCGCAAGATAGTGTTGGCATCCGCCGTGACGTGTTATAAAGGGTATCTCTTGGGATGTTATGGTATGTACCTAAATGTGAGCTTTGTCTGCCAGTAAAGGAGGTTGGTTATAGAACTTGGCTGTGTGAGTGTAATTCTTGCATATACGTCCTGCGAAGACCCACTCCCCGTTGGCGGGAGCTGTCGCAGGTGGAGGCGCTGCACCCGTTATAGATATTGCGCGCACCCCAGGCTCTCCTTGGCAGAGACTTAGGCCCTGTGAGCCTACAGGTAACACAGCACAGAGTAGCGGCTTGCTAGCGATAGGAAGCAGGGCTAGATTTGGAGGCACTGCTGAGATCTTAGACCTGGGGTGCCCCTCGAACCTAAATTGTTATCACCATGGCCCTGCCTACCCGTCACGAGATACGAGACTGGGCCCGCCAAGTACGCACGCCTACCCGTCGCGCCGTAGCGCTGGCCCGAGTGCCCATGGCCTTATCCTTAGAGACTTTACAGACGGCCTTGCGACAACTCCCGGGTTTTGCCAAAGCTCGCCTGGTAGATGTACTTGTAGATCACGACTCTAAATGGAATACCTTGCTTGTGGACTGTCGGCGCAACCTGTTAGTGCTCGAACCTGCTGTTCCTCAATTTCTGGCCCTGCCCGATGCACCGCCAGGCGGTAGTCCTTTTGTCTACCCCCTCCGAGATCCCCTCGTACGTCCGCTGGATGAGGACGACCCCACCCTCCCTTTTGCTCACTATGCCGCGAGCGACGTCGGTAGCTGCCGGTCCGTGTCTAGTTATCCAGGGTCAAGCGCCTCCGCTGAGGCTGGAGTGAGTAGTAATATGCTGCAGAAACTGAATGACAAGATAGACCAGTTATCTGGCCCCCCCGGTTTGCCGCCGCTAGTCGAAGCGCTTACATTAGCCACCCACACCCAGAACTACCGGCAGCTAAAAGCCTTCTCGGGGACCCTCCCTGTGCCTACCGGGGAAGATGGGGTAGAAACTTGGAAAGAACACACGCGGGGAGTAATGGAAGAGTGGTCGTGCACCGATGTGGTAAAAAGACAGAGACTCATGGAGTGCCTGCGGCCCCCAGCGGCCACCCTGATCAGTATACACCGCGAGCAATACCCCGATCTAACCTCCCGCTTGATGATAGAGTTCCTGGCAGAAGCCTATAGCGCGAAAGAGGATGATGGTGCGTTGTGGGCCAAGTACTATGCCATAAATCAAAGAGAGGGGGAAGAGCTGTCCGCCTACACTGGCGACACACTTTATTCGAGCTCGGCTAGTCCCACGAATTCGGGTATACCCGGGTGTATTGAGGTTTGTGACTGTTTTCTGCCCGAGTGCATTGAGTTATTTTCCAGGCAGGGATTGAAGCATTTTATTCCCGCTGGCTGCAATACTGCACAGTATATATATATATACTGCATTACAATTCATGAATTTATGCCATCTGGTAGACACGCGAAGCATTGCAGCCTATTAAATCCTAATCATTATCATTTAACAGATCAGCCGCCCATCAGCCAGGCATGAACCCAGGCTGGGAAGGCAAATGCAACGGGGCTTGTCAGAGGTGAGGAGCGGCGCATTCCAGGTATCTGCCAGGTACATACTGGGTATTTGCTCGAATAAAGTGTGTCGGTGCAGTATATACACCGCGTGCAAATATCTCTCGGGCCGTTGCTGCATTATAAATATATGCTGCCCTCACAAATGGATGAATATCTCTGTAAGCAGTACCTCCGCGGATCCAGTCCTACCCACCCAATAGCCAGCATGATTCGTGATCACCTCACACGGCCCCCCCCCCCTTCGTTCATCCAACTCCTGCAACAGGTGAAAGAGCACGAGACGCATCTAATGCTGCACTCCCCTCAGAAGCCGAAAACTAGCGGTAGCACTAAACCCAAAGGAAGTACTGAAAAGAAGGAGGAGCCACCGGACAAGCCTGGCTCAGAGAAACCGCCGTACGCGGGATGGTCGTCACCTCCGCCTGATCGCCGGGCTACCCCCAGAGATATGTCATGCTATAAATGTAGGAAGAGGGGGCATCTATCCTACGACTGTCGCCTGGGCACTTCTCGACGTCGGAATCCCTCCCCCAAGAAGTTCCCGCCCCAGGCTATGGTCTGCGGGGTGTATGCGACAGATAACGACAAGACCGGGACCCCTTCCGGAGGGGCAGAGCCGGCAGAAGATGGTAGCCGGGTGGGACCTGTAGCGTTGATCCGGGTCCTAGTGGATGGAATCTACTCCTCTGCACTACTAGACACTGGATCCCAAGTCACCATCATATACAGAGGGTTCTATGATCGTCATCTTCAAAAGCGTCCGCTGCGACCAGCTGACCATATCAAGGTACGCGGGCTAAGCAATGACGACTACCCCATCGATGGGTTAGTGACCGTGGATCTGGAAATAGAAAGTGGCCACCCTGGGGGTTTTATTGAGGAGTGCCTCACTCTCTTTCTTCGAAAGGGCCTTGGTGTAAGTACCCTGATCTAGGATCAATTTTAAGTCTCACATATAAGTGATCGTTGGGTCAGTTCTCAAAAGTGCATAACAATTTCTGTCAGAAAGTAGACATAAGTTTTCCTTGACATAATCAGAGGTGTTCATAATTACGACGTTGCCCCCCTTATCAGAGGGTTTAATCATAATGAGGGTGTTAGTTCGTAATTCTGACAAAGCCTGTCTTTCAGAGCAACTTAGATTTGTGAGAGGTGATCTTGGCCTCAAACGTTCAAGGTCAGCGGTAACTAACCTAATAAAAGTGGCTACATTCGGACAGGTCTCTAGGGCAGGTGTAAACTTAGATTTAGGTTTAAGGGTAGAAAAGGGACCTTCGCCAGGAATCTTTAAACTCTCTTCCTCTAGGGCTGCTAGATTACTCCGAGGCACCGCCATGAGGACCACCTGTGCCCCCACCTACGCGAATCTTTATCTTGGGTGGTGGGAGGCGGAGGTGGTCTTCCAGGAGCAATATCATCTGTATACCTCACACATTATATTGTGCATGATGTATATAGATGATATCTTTTTCTTGTCGAAGGGCACTCAATTGCTCTTTGATTAGTTTATAGGACAGCTGAATACTAACTCTCTCAATCTTAGACTTACATCAGAGATTGATCGCATGAGCATCTTGTTCCTTGACCTTACCATCACTAGATCCCCTCAGGGAGCCCTAGTAACGTCCTTGCACCGTAAACCCACTGCCACTAACAGCCTCCTCAGAGCTGACAGTCACCACCTGAGACACCAAATTAGGGGTATTCCCATAAGTCAGTTTTTACGCGTGAGGAGGAACTGTTCATCTTTTGAGGACTTTGAGTTGGAAGCCTCTGCTATGAAGCTTAGATTTAAATCCAGGGGATACAGTAATAGATCGATTAAAAGGGCCTATCAAAGAGCTAGTTCCACGGACAGGAATGCGCTCTTGGCTGACAAAGTGACTTCTGTCGATGATAAGCAGATCATACGCTTTGTCGGCACGTTCAATAGCCAATGGTCAGATATAACTAACATCCTGAACAAATATTGGTACATTTTGCGTGACGATGAAGACCTCAGAGAGATACTCAATGAAAGAGTCACTCTAGTAAGTAGAAGAGCTACTAGTATTCGTGACCTTTTGGTCCATAGCCACTATCAACGACCAATTGCGGGTACATGGCTGGCCAATAGGTCTACTGGTTCTTCACATGTCACAACTGCAGAGCCTGCACATCATGCACACCGACCAAAAGATTCAATAACTGGAACGATACACACAGCTTTGGTATTAAGCAATTTATTAACTGTAGAACTGTGGGGGTTATATACCAGATTATATGCACCTGTAATAAGAAGTATATTGGTAAAACTAAACGTCAACTACAGCACAGAGTATTGGAACATCTCAGCGATATTCGCAATCATCGTGATACTCAAGTTGCCAACCATGTTCATACCCATCATCAGGGCCTAGCCACAGTTTTGCAGTTCATTGGCATTGAAGCTGTCTCCAATCATAGCAGAGGGGGAGACTGGGACAACGAGATTCTTAAACGAGAATCTCGTTGGATCTACACCTTGGGAACCCTCAAACCCAAGGGGCTTAATGAGGAATTCGTTTTCTCTCCCTTTATTTGAACCCTCTCTGTCATGATACGTTCATTTTAGTCCGTATGTTCATGGCTCTGCGTTTGAGCAACTCATACACTATGCCTGTCAATCTCTATCACACACCTACCCTGGGTCTGTATGTGTAATGTTCTAAGTTCACATAGGCACTCACCAAGTTGATTTGCCTCCATTTATGTTTTTAAGCTGTTCTGCACACATCTGTAATTTGTGGTCACCTATTGTCCTCATGTTGGGACCATATGACTTAATTATATGCACCTTACCTTATGTGGTCACTGTAACAGGGGAGTAATCCCTGTTCAAGTAATGTGCCTTTAATCTAGCAGTGTGGTGGTTAACTGCTGGTAGTCAATTAATAAACACCACCTGCCTGATTGCTTACAAAAGCCTGTCTGTTGAGACAGGAAGTAACTCCTTAGCTCTGAATGAGAGCTGACCTTTGGAGAGACAGAGCAGTGTTCTTGAGTCTCCCAGGAGAGACTGACCAAGAGAACACACATCTCTGGAGCTGACCGGTCTTGAGCTCTGCCCAGCATAGCTGATTACAAGACACAGGGAAAATAAGACTTCTAAACATGGATGCTAATATTTTCTGTGCACGCACGGGTGCGGTTCCAGTAGAGCAGAGAAGCTTACTCTACAGCAGCTAACAGATAAGACTTTCGTTATTAAGAGACTGCTTATATCTGCTTATTTCATGCTATATGTTTTGGGGCTGCGAGACATGCTTGACTTAGGGAGCTGTGAATTAATTGCATGGTATTTTCACTAGAGATACTCCCAAGTGAATAGAAGCTTTGTTCCCCCCCCCCCCCCACCGTGTTTGGATGATTTCCTGATGAAAAGGAAAAGGCACAATAAAGCCTTATTATAATTTCACCTTATAAAAGTCTCCAATTGTGTACCTCTGTGAACGTCCGTCTACAGTCACCTATTGATATGTGACTCCCCTGACAGGGGACATATAGATAGCTTTTACAGGTTTGAGACTGCATAATATCATGTATGCCAGTATTCCTGACTTGGCATAAGAGTACAGCTAATGTACTTTTAAGTTCACTGTCTATCAGTTGTTGCCCAATCCCTCTAGTATGGGATGTGTAGACATCATCACTTGACTCTGGATCTAACCGGTCATGTGTATCTGTCACTTTGTCACCACACAGCTCTACCACTTTAATAAGCTGGGATGTAGTTAGAGCACCGTGTAATAGAAACGGTTAGCTTCTGGCATTGTGACTCGTTACCAAACAGCAGAGCAGGGGTTAAATTTCCCCATGCCTGCCATTACTACCAACCTCTATAAATTGAGGTGACCATACGGCGTGACGTCACCCTACAGAACGGTCCATAACGATACATGCTCCAGCTACATTGTAGCGTAGGCTCCTGTTTACCTCCTCCTTATGGGCTGCACGATCCAGCATGGAGTACAACTAACCAAGCGAAGTGTATCGTCTTTATAGCCCTTCCTTGTTACGATCTTGCTATTATGCACTATGAGGGGTTTCTCAGGATCGTATTGTATCCACAAGTCAATTGAGCAGTTGCTACTTATTGAGACTTATGCAATATGTGTAGCGTTTTTTCCTGCTCACTGAGATGGCTGCAATATGTGCTGTGTTTAGACTAATCATGAGCAGTATCGAAGTATATCTTTCTGTTTATCATCATCATGTGTGTCTCCATGAAACTTTCATTATGTGTTTCAGTGTGAGAACTGTAATGTGGTAACTGACACAAGCAAATATACCATACGCGTTGTGATTTTATTTTATCACCACTAATACATTTCTTTTCATACAAAAGTGAATGTCTAATGAAGTTTTCCTAGTTATGAGGCTATAACTTGATATGGTCAGTGAACCGTGCCTCAGGGCTATACACATGCACATTTTGTGCTAGTCCTTTCTAGGACTTTACACTTTTGCTAGTCGCTCCTCTCATTTCATTATGTTGACTATACAGATTGATTTGGGTGTGTTGATACTGTGATTTCACGCTGATTTCTGTACCTACACCATCACACTTCACTGGTCTGGCTATTTACTGCTGCCAGCACTTTTCAGTATTTCATGATTATCCTTTCGTAATCACCTCCTCCAGATTTAGTATCGGCATTTCTACACCTCTTGAGACTGCCGGTTTTTTAGATATAAGTGCCGCCTTTTTATAGATTAGCACTTTGTTCTGCAGGATTTGATCCACATATACTGTGGTTAAACACCAGTGTGTTTAGGTGTAGTGTTTCTCTCTACCTTTTTTCCTTAATGTACTTAATACGGAAACCTATTTGGTATGTAATTCGGGGGTGGCCCTGGACTTGCTTACCACACCCCTCTGTACAACTACTATTTTAAATTTATTATTGATACATTAAATTATTTTAATTAACTACATCATATCATTTAAATCGATCTGAGTGCATTCAAGGGGGAACCTTTCGTTTGTTTGTTTGCTATAACTGAAAGCTAAGTATTTCAATAAACAATATTTTACTAACAAATAGTGTGGGCGTGTCCGTGTGTACTCGTGGGTGATATTGACAATCCAAATAAGCATTTCAATAAGTGCATTTTGAATAAGTATTTCCTATCAGCACATTAGGTATAGTTGGTAGGAGAAAACCCATTTCTAAGGATTTGGGGCTCCACCAATCTACTGTCAGTCTACAAATGGATAAAGTTCAAGACCACAGTCACTCTACCCAGGAGCGGTCATCCTACCAAAATCTCTCCAAGAACAACCTGGCAAATCATCCAGGAAGTCACAAAGAACACCCAGAGTGACAGCCAAGGATCTGCAGGCCACTCTTACCTTGGTTAATCTCAGTGTTCATGACTCAACTATCAGAAAACAACTGGACAAGAATGGTGTTCATGAAAGGATAGCGAGGAGAAAACCACTGCTCTCTAAAAAGAACATTGCTACCTGTATGAATTTCTCAAAAGATAACCAAGATGATCGACAAGATTTCTGGAACTATGTTCTCTGGACAGAAGAGTCAAAGGTAGAACTTTTGGGCCTCAATGAGAAACATTATGTTTGGCGAAAACCAAACCCTGCATTCAAACAGAACCTCATCACAGCTGTCAAGCATGGTGTTGGGAGTGTGATGGTTTGGGGCTGCTTTTCTGCTGCAGGACCTGGACAGCTTGCAATCATTGACACAATCATGAACTCTGCATTGTATCAGAAGATTCCAGAGTAGAGTGTCAGGCCATCCATCGATAAGCTGAAGTGAAAGTGGGTCATGAAGCAGTTCTGTAAGGAGGAATGGGCCAAAATTCCTCAAAATTGATGCGAGAGACTGACCATCAGTTACAGGAAACACTTAGTTGAAGTCATTGCTGCTCAAGGGGGTGCCAACAGGTACTGAATCGAAAGGTTCACATACTTTTTCACACATGTATATTGAATGTTGAATGATTTGTGGATAAATGTTTTTGTGTCATTTGTTTGGTCAGGTTATCTTCATTCTTAGGACTTAGATTAAGATCTAATAACACAGGTTTGAAATATATGAAAATCCTAAGGGGTTCACAAACTTTTCCTCGCCATTGTGTGTGTACACCACAAATAAATAACTGCTGGATCACAGAAACTCTTTGGTGCGGTACTCATGTTTTAAGCATGTTCTTATCAGTCTATAAAACGCACTTTCTCTTGTCGTCTTAGTTTCTTATCTGTTAGTTGTAAAATAGATGGCTGTTTTAATGTGACTCTACTCTAAGAAATTTAAGGCAATGAAAAGACAACTGCTTTTTCTCTGGATTAATGAAAGTCAAATGGTTACAGGTCAGTTTGTACATATTTAATGTGATATCTACTTAAAACTTCAAATGCGTTTAGGAATTCGGCAACTGCAATAATCTCCTGTAACATCTCTTGACGAAGAACAGATTTGGACGGATGAAAGGTGCACCTCGGTAGTTCCTTCCTGAGATTTCTGTGATGTCAGAAGCTAAACAATGACTACATCTGTTGTACTAATTGCTCACAGATCAGTGTCTGTTTCATGCGTATCGTGTTAAATTCCAGGTTTGTAATATGAACTATTGACATGAAAAAAACAAAAACATGTATTCTGTAGCACAACTAGATTTATATATCTTATTTTTGTGCCTGAAATGGGACATTCAGGAATTGCATCTACAAGGAGATAAAACTGTCATGAGGATTGTTGCACTACTTGGCACAAACTGGAACTAACCCTAGGTATCTACATCTATGCATGTAATGCCCTTTTGACTTGAATTATACACAATGTCTGATTTCAAAAGGTGGAAAAATGTTTGGCACAAAACAGAACCTGTTCATAATGGAGTTACAGTAATTGATCATTTTAAATTAATATACAATGTTGGTGAATAACAATAATAAGAAGTATGAACTTCGGAGGCCAAGGTACTGTATTAAATACATAAATAATATTGAAGGACTCTATTTCCACACGCTCAGTCCCACAAGATTGGCATAAAACAGATGTGGTGCCTATATTTAAAAAGGGAGCTAGATCACAACCAGGGAATTGCAGACCTGTAAGCCTTAATGGGGAAACTACTTGAAGGTTGAGCATGGGATAATATTCAGGAATACTTAACGGATCAGAAAATTATTAGTAATAGTCAGCATGGATTTATGAAGGATAGGTTGTGCCAAACTAACTGTATACGTTTCTTTGAGGAGGTGAATAGAAATTTAGATGAGCACAATGCAGTTGATGTGATCTACTTGGATTTTGCAAAGGCTTTTTAATACGGCGTTGCACTGGAGGTTAGTGTACAAATTAAAAGGAAATTAGTCTCTGTAAAAATATTTGCACCTGAATTGAAAACTGGTTGAAGGATAGACAACAAAGTGTTGTAAGCAATGGAAACTTTTCAGGCTGGCTTAAACTTGTACAGTAAGTGGAGTACCTCAAGGTTTGGAACTGGGGCAACTGCTTTTTAACATGTTTATTAATTACCTTGATGTTGGCATATACTGTAGAGCAAAGGCTCCATCTTTGCTGATGAAATGAAATTATGTAAGGTAGTAAAATCAGAGCAGTATGTCCTTTCTCCCCAGGAGGACTTGGATAGACTGGAAACTTGGGCAGGTAAATGGTGTAATGCAGCTAAAAGTAAAATTATGCATTTGGGAAGCGAGAATAAACAGGCTACTTACAAATGAAATGAGACAAAATTAGGTCAATCCTTGAGGGAGAAGGGTTTTGGAGTGCTTGTAGACAGCATATTTGCAATAGTGCTCAATGTCAATCAGTACCGATGCAGCCACTTGTATCTATCAGCTGCCACAGAGCATGTACTGGTGCACAGCATGCCAAGAGTTGACCATCTGCTGCACAGTGCTTGGTAGGGGGTAATGGCCCATCAGGATTAACAAAGTGGGCGTCCCTGCTTCTGAATGGGACTCCTGCTGTGTGAGTCCTACTGGACTACATCAGTCTGTAAGAGATCACATTGAGAGTAGACATAATCAGTCACTTTCCCTGCGCGCCTCTAACAGCCGATTGCGCTGCTTTTATTTTAATAACAGTATTGAATCACCCCATTCCAGGGCCTGTAACTTGGGAAGCAGGGGGTCCCGGGGCTGAAATGAATGCGGTTCAACTCCGGAGACCCACAGCTTCAAAACTTAATTAAAATAAAATAAAAGCAGCTTCATTACCATAGCGGCTAGCCGCTGAGGCAATGAAGGGGTTAAACCAAATTGCCTGGTTTGTTGGGGTTAAAGGGAGTGGGTGAAGCAGGTAGTTGCCCCAGGGTGGGTGGTTAGGCCCACTGGAAAGGTTGCGGGAGGGGCTAACCCCTTCATTACCATAGTGGTTACGTGACCACGACATTTAAACAATGCAAGGAGATATCGGGGCCTGTAACTCGGGAAGTAGGGGGTCCCCGAGGCTGAAATGAATGCGGTTAAGCGCCAGAGACCCACTGATTCAATACTGTTTTACTAAACTAAAAGCAGCACAATCGCCTGTTAGAAGCGCGCAGGGAGAGTGACTGATTCTGTCTACTCTCAATGCGTGTCTCAGAAGCAGGGACGCCCGCTGTGTTAATCCTGATCGGCCATTAGTCTCCTTACTGGGACTCTGAAAGTACATGGGAATAGAAAGATGCCCATAGCGGATTTCGTGAGGGCAGCACGACCAACCATGGTCGTGGGGTGTGCTACTAACTTATTAGCGAAACGCAACCCAAACCAGAAACATGAACCTCATTCTGTGAGTACCCTTATAGCCCCACCCTCCCCCAACACAGGTCACAATTTTCAATTTGTCCCAGTATCTAAAGAGGAGATTACACTAGCGCTCCTCAAATTAAAACTAAGCAGCCAATGTGGACCTGACTTACTGCAATCTACGTTCCTAAAACTTGGCGCCCCAGCCATTGCCAAACCAATTGCTTCCATAGTCAACTCTATTCTGCCTGCAGCCCATATCCCTAAGACCTGGAAAACTGCCAGAGTTGTCCCAATCTTCAAAAGTGGGGACAAAAACACTGTCTCAAACTTCAGGCCAACCTCTCTTCTCCCAATACTATCTAAAGTTATGGAAAAATGTGTTCACTCCCAATTTAGAGATTGATATACCAAGACAAATTTCCCTAGGTAATTCCAATCTGTCTTTCGCCCCAAACACTTCACGGTAACTACCCTGCTAAAAGTTTGCAATGAAATTCAGTGTGGAATGGAACGGGGACAACTCACTGGTGCAATATTCCTAGATTTTGCCAAAGCTTTTGATACTGTTGATCATGTTATCTTGCTTAATAAGCTCCAGTGCTCTAGAATAGGGACGCATGCTTTAAACTGGTTTCATTCCTACCTATCAGGTAGATCCCAACATGTGTCTATCTCAGGCTCTAACTCCAACCCCTTGGATATCACCTGTGGTGTCCAGGAAGGCTCTGTTCTGGGGCCCCTACTCTTCTCAGTGTTCCTCAATGATCTTCCTACAGCTTGTAAGGGAGCCTCAGGAGACATGTATGCAGAGGACACAATCTTAAATGCACACAGCCATAGCCTCTCCGAACTTGAACACATACTTCGACTTTTTGAAACTTAAATTGGATTTCCCAAAACAAATTGTTTTTAAACACTGACAAGACTGTATCAATGGTATTTGGGACCAAGGCTAAATTTATAAAGCTTCCAATGACTGAGCTCCAGATCAGAACCCATGCTAAAATCACCCCAACTCAAGTTACTAGGTTTTTTTTTTTTTGTAACTCAGATTTTATTGGGTTTCTTTGGTATCATAACATATTCAAACATCACATTTTCTGGTACATTCAAAGTAGATCAATCAATTCCGTAAAAGCAGTACAGAAAAAAGGACATAAACCACAAATAGATAAACTGATTTACACATTGACAAACTATACAAAGGGAAAGAAGGTGGGAAGGGGGGGTGTGGGGACTGATTCAGGCGGGTTGCTTCTAGACACTCCTGTGGCTGATGTCTTCTTATGCTTCTGTCACTTTGTCTTATCTTAGCCTCTTGTGTGGCCTCCCTTTATCCAATTTGGTTACTGACCTTTAATGTCCTGCTCCCTATTTATCCAATCCATTGTCATAGGAGAACGCGTTTGTGTTTATCAAAGCAAGGCAGTGGCATCATTCACGTCCGGGATATCTGTTTGTGCCAGCCATGGTGCCCAGACTTTTAGAAATTTAGCGCCAGTGCCATTAACTAAACTTGTCAACTTTTTCATCTGGCAGACAAACCAAATTCTGTTTCGAATCTTGGGGATAGATAGAATCTCTGTCTGCTTCCATAATGCTGCAAGCTCTCAGCTTGTTGCTATTGCAAAATGAGCAACTCATTTATGTTCCACATTAGCCAGTCCCGGTGTGTGTCTATTCAATAGGAATAGCCAGGGATCTAGGGGAATCGTGAGGTCAAAAATCCTCTGTAGCCAATCTCTAATTTGTTCCCATAATGGGGCTACATGAGGGGCAGGACCACAGCATATGAAGCAAGTTTGCGGGCTCTCCACATTGTTTGGGACACAGTGGGGAGTAACCTGTGACAAATTTAGAGCGTTTTAATGGGGTGTGATACCATTTTATTAGAACATTATATGCGTTCTCCTTTAGTGTCGTACAGATGGAGCTCTTGACTGCTGCCATGAAGATCTTATCCCATTCCTCCTCCTCCAGTACTTCTCCTAAGTCCTCTTCCACTGATTCATGTAACCCAGTTTTTTTGAATAATCTGCGCTAGAACAGATCAATTCCCTGTACATTCTAGATGTGAGTCCCCTTGTATCTGTTTCCATGCACAGAGCTGTTCAAAATTTGTTGATGCCGGGCGTGGGGAGAATTTGGTATAAAATGCGTGAACCTGGAGGTATCTAAAGAATTCTGAGTTTGGGATATCCTTTTTGGACTTAATTTGATCAAATGTTTTGAAGTTATTCCTACCCTCCAGATCCTTGAGTCTCAAAAATCCATTCTGTTTCCAAATTAAAACATCCTTGCTATTCAGACCTGGAGCAAAGTCAGGATTATCGAATGAAGGGGCCATTAATGAATGTCTAATTACTGAAATATCCGGATTATTCCTAATTTGTGTGGCCAGGGGCTCAATGCATAGGGGATAGAGGCCACCCCTGCCTCATACCACTCTTTATTTGAAACAAATCAGATGGAAACTCTTGCTGTCCTACCCTTGCTGCTGGATTGTCATATAATGCCAAGATTCCTTTTAAGAATCTTCCTCCGAAAGCCAAACTCTCCAAGCGTCGCGTTTAGAAAAGGCCAATCTATCCTATCAAAGGCTTTTTCAGCATCCAGACTCAATTCCCGGGACAGAATCTTTTTAGTATTTCCCAATTTAATTAGATCTATAATATGTCTGGTGTTGTCTGCTGCCTGTCTGCCCTTGATAAATCCCACCTGATCCGGGTGGATCAATCTAGGTAGAATATGACTTAACCTATAGCTAGCATTTTGGAATATATTTTAATGTCCGAATTTATTAAGGATACCGATCTGTAACTCTTACAATCTACCGGATACTTTCCTTGTTTATATATCAAATGAGATAGATGCTTGGAGCATTCATTCCAGAAATAGGGCACCTGCGAGCACCGCATTAAACAGTCTGAGCAGATAGGGGGCTAGTAGTTTGAAAAACTTTTATAATATAAATTTGAAAACCCGTCCGGCCCTGGAGCTTTGGATGGTTTTAGATTTTTAATTATATCTGACAGCTCCTCCACCGTGAAGTCTTTCTCTAGCGCTTCCCTTTCTTCTCTGCCCAGTCTAGGCAATTTTGATTCTGCCAGAAAATCCTTTAGAGCGTTGTTAGTTTTATAATTATGCGCAACCTTCTTCCCATCATATACATTTTCATAGTATTGTTTAAATTCTTCAACAATAAGTTTAGGGTTTGAGTTCATGTTTCCTGATTTTACCCGAATGGCTTATTTATTATAATTTAATTGTCTATTCTTAAGTTTATTCGCAAGCAGGGTATCTGGCTTGTTTGCCTTTTCAAAAAACTTCCGTTTTGACCAACTTAACTCCCTATTAGCCTGGGAGGTTAGGAGCATATTTAATTAAATTCTAGAGTCTGGTAATTCCTTCAGCGTTTCTGCTTGTTTATTAGATTTATGGAGAGAGGAAAGTACTCCCAATGTTGATTGAAGTTTCCGAATTTTTGTTTTTCTCGCTCTCTTTTCCGTCTTGCGGCAAGACCAATCAGAGTGCCTCTAAGGGTGGATGTGAGAAGAGTAGAGCACCGTCAGAAACTGGAGTCAGGAGAGGATCCAAGTAACCAAAAAATCTTTAATGGAGTAAAAACAGCACAGGGAAAAACCTCCTACGCGTTTCGAACATGTTGTTCTTTATCAAGGAGTGAAAAACGAATGCAGATACACTCCTTTAAATACCCAGCTGATCCGCCTCCGTTTCGCGCCAGATTACGTCGTGACGTCATCGCGCAACCTCCCGGCGCAAGCGCATCATGTAGAGGAAACAAAAGAAACAGCGCACAACGCCAAATAGTGAAGCAAGTAATGCTATGTATTAGTAATAACAGGGTAATAAATCTACGTACATCAAAACAGTGGAATAGGTGCATTTAGTGTGTTTCACACAAGTTACCACTCAGCAACTGTTGTCAGAAGAGTCTGCAGCTTGCTTCTCTCAACGGGGGCGCTACATTGGTTCAGGAGCAGGATTAATGTCCAAACCCCCTCATCCAGCAGTACATCGCTCCCAAGGGAATTTCCCTTTACAGCAACCACGCTCCGTTGCAGGTATTGGTGCTTGGTGGGACCGCTCGCGCTTCCAAGCCATCTGGTGCAGCTCGTGTAACTCAGCGAGCAGATCCACTGTACGGGGGTAAGACCTCAGCTCTGCAAGGGTACACTCGGCGTGCCAGTTTCCCTGAAGAAGTAGTTTATTCTACGAAACATGTTGGATGATTTTTATCTAGTGCCTTAATATTGCCATTGCCTCCATTGGCTTCACTCTGCTAGTATTACTCCCAGTGGTAGTTTTGGGGATATGAGAGACTTTGAGAGACTTTGACTGCCTCCCTGCCGGTTCCCTCGCTGCTGCGGAGACTGTGACGTCATCACGCAGTATCCCGTGACGGAGCGACAACGTGGCACGCCGAGTGTACCCATGCAGAGCTGAGGTCTTACCCCCGTACAGTGGATCTGCTCGCTGAGTTACACGAGCTGCACAAGACGGCTTGGAAGCGCGAGCGGTCCCACCAAGCACCAATACCTGCAACGGAGCGTGGTTGCTGTAAAGGGAAATTCCCTTGGGAGCGATGTACTGCTGGATGAGGGGTTTTGGACATTAATCCTGCTCCTGAACCAACGTAGCACCCCCGCTGAGAGAAGCAAGCTGCAGACTCTTCTGACAACAGTTGCTGAGTGGTAACTTGTGTGAAACACACTAAATGCACCTATTCCACTGTTTTGATGTACGCAGATTTATTACCCTGTAATTACTAATACATAGCATTACTTGCTTCACTATTTGGCGTTGTGCGCTGTTTCTTTTGTTTCCATTTCTTAGAGTGTGGGGGGTGCTGAGCCACCCCCTGTGTTTATAGCAGCAGACGCCTCTACAAATACACGGTTATGTGATATAATTTTCTTCATATATACACCCTCACTGTGGTTATTGTGATTTATTTCTTGGTCATTTATTTATGTGGTTTAGTCACTGCACTATATTTATATTCTAAATTCTGGGTTAGATAGTAGCGCACAGTATTTTCTCTGTTTTTTACTGCATCATGTAGAGGTATACATGACGGTGCTTTACTCTTCTCACATCTACCTTGGACTTATCAGCAGAAGCATGTCATCCCTACAGTACAAGGAGGTGTCCGTGAGTCTATTGCTCTTATGCTCTATTATTGCCCCAATGAAATTGATTGTGGTGAGTTTTCTCATACACTTTCGGTTTTCAGGGATCCATGGCTTTATTTTGCTTCATGGACTAACTCACATTCATGCTATACACCTACTTGTGTTTTGGGACTGATTATTCAATCTACAGCTGGGTATTTGAGCATTCTGACAACTCTCTCTGCCTCTAAGGGTGGCCTTATGGGCTTCCCATAAAGTAGATTGTGCTGGAACACTATATTTATTTAGAAAAAATAGTCAATTTCTTTACTAATGGACTGATATACTTCTGGGATCTTTATAAGAGACTCATTTAGTTTCCAATTTGCTCCTGGTCGGTCTAGGTTCATTTGAGAGCACCTCAGCTCTATCGGTGCATGATCTGACCATAAAATATCATGGATCCTGGTGTGGGAGATCTTTGGGACCAGTCTATTAGACACATAGAAGTAATCTATTTTGCTATATCTCTCATGTGGATGAGAGGACGTGTATCTCCTCTCACCCGGATGGACCTCTCTCCATATGTCCGTCAATTGACTTTCTCTTAAACCCTTAATAGGTGTAGCCGTGTCGCCTTTTCTGATTTTCCTTGTTTGAGAGGACTTGTCTAACTCTGGTTCAAGGACCATGTTTAAGTCCCGTGCCAGAACTGTCTACCCCATCGCTATTATGTTTAAGGAAGCAAAAAAAGAGGTATAGAAGTTAGGATCGTGTTCGCCAGGTGCGTACACGTTTGCTATAGTGAGGTATTGACCCTGAATGGTGCCTACCAAGATTATAAATCTTCCATTCTTATCTTGTTTAATTTGTTCCACGCAGAAGGGCAATCTGTTATGGAATAAAATCGCAACACCTCTTATTTTAACTGATGCAGATAACAGGAAATATTAGCGAAAACTCTTATGAAAGTATTTAGGGACACATATTTTACTGAAGTGAGTTTCTTGTAATTGTATTATATCGGGATTCCTCCTTTTATAATCTGTTAGCGTTAGCCATCTCTTATTTGGTCTGTTGAAGCCTTTTACATTATGTTATATAATGTTTATGGACATTGTGGTGTGAGAGGTCTTTCGCTTACCCAGGCCAAACTCCAAGTCCGATTATTCATCAGCTTCCAGGACCATGTGAGATGCCGCCATTTACTCCAGGAACCTAATTTTTCCTGCGCAGGTAAGAGAGGGTGGGAAGGGCCAGACAAAAGGGAAACCGGGGAATGGACAAACATAAAACAACACATATCAACACCAGGTCAACTCGGTCTCATTTGCCCTTGGCATGTAACAGTACTCAGGACTCTGAAAAGAACAGTCCTGACACTTGAGTGACAGGTGGAGCCAAGATCCCAAGGGACTTCCCTGGACACCCGGAGCGAACCCTGTGTGCTCAGGCCTGGGAACATGTGAACAGCTGGGCAGACTACTCTCCTGTCCGCCCCCCAGCACCATGCCTAACAAAACAGTATTTTAACAAAACAACATACACAAAACCACCAAACTTTTGACCCATTAGGTACTATTGCTAACTTATCTTAAAATAGACAACAACTCTTACTGAAAGAGAAACCCACCCCCTGCCTATATATGCTTGTTTTTCAGACCTTGTTTAGCTTCTTATATGTGGCCCCTGGTCTCTCTTCTTTGCCCCGTAATACTTTAACAGCTTAATCTCTCTATAGTAGACTGTGGATTGGGTTTACATTGTAGGTATTCATTTCCCTTCGTAGTTTCCTAACCCATTGTAAATCCTATTTGTTCTACAGCTTAATTTATAATTACCTCATAACCTACCTACTGCACTAATAAACTAAACCTTACTCCTAACATAAAGACTCTTTGATAAAGCGCCCCTGGCGAGAACAGCGTTAGAGGTTTCTCTTTTTAATTAGGTTATGTTTCAATAAAGTTTTTTGCTATTTTTTCATTGGCCTCCAGTTCCCCACCTTTTTGCTGTGCTCTCAGTTTTTTTCTTCTATCCTGCTTGCTTACCTGTGGATGCACGCTGCTGTATACCGGATGTCTTCAACTCACCTGAGAATGAATTTGTGAGTACCCCATTCATTGAACTGTTTGCTGCTACATTGTTCATCACTAGGGGATTTGTACGGCATTTCGGGGGTCTGCTGGTTCTCGTCGGGGGACCTCATGATCGCCGTGGTCAGCCTATCCCTGTTCTATGTGATTGCCTTAGGGGCATTACTCATTACAGCTACAGCTTGCTTGGTGTTTAAAGTTCTGGATAGGGTTAATATTGTTGCGTCTGCGTGATGCATGCGTGTCTATTAGGCTAGTAGCGCCAAACATTGAGGTTCATTCCTCTATCTGCTCCTAACATAATGAACTACCCAAAAGCACTAGCTTCATTAAACCAAAGGTGCTCTTTCATTCCCTGCTCCACCCTAGGTGCATCGCTGCCTCACTACACGATCCCCATACTATTGGAGAAGGCTGATGAACAAATTCCCTTTCCACTCTTCTAACTATACTCCTGCCTCCCTCTGTATCCATTACTCGTCAGTGTAATTTCCTGACTACCTCCCTCCCTACCTAGTTTATCCTCTGTCCTTTTCCCCTTTCCTGTCCTCCAATCTCATCTTGTGCCTAACTTCCCCCCTGACTTATCCTACGGTTCTTTCTTTAATCCCTCACGCTGTCTGCTTCTCATCATACCTCCCTCCTCACCATTTTCCCCCGATCCCCGTCACTATCTTTTCCCTCTCCACCCTCCAGCGTCCTCTTTGTGTTACACTTCTTCATCGGCAAGCCTGCGCCCCTGTGACCAGACCCATCACTGTGCCCTCCTCCCCCGGCAACGGAATGCGCGCACCGTCACCGCAGTCAACCAGACAGCTCGCGATCGGCTCTGTGATCTACCGGGGCCTGCGGGGGTATGAATGTGCGAGAGTCTGCGGCTGTGGACGGCTATTGCGGCGGGGGCTCTCCACTCACCCCCTTTGGACAACGCTAGCCTCTCGGTTCTCAGTCCTGCACTCCTCTCTAAGGGCTCGGACCTCCGGACTCTCCCATGTAATTTCCTGACTGTTGTCTGGTGATTCTCAGCTTAGGCCTCTCCAAGATGGCTCCCGTCACCGTGATGGCCGCTCCCGCTTTTTTCTCTCTTTCCCCTCCCAGGAGTCCCATCATGGCGTCTCATGGAGGTCCGTCGCAGCTTGGTACGGAAGACCCGGTATGGCATCCCTGGTGAGCACAGTTCTGTGGGGCAGCTTCAGTAAATGGGGCAGTGTCTCTTTAATCAGATCTTTGCTGGGGGAAGGAATTCAACTTTGTACCTTTTAATGCTTAATTGCTTCAAATTAAGCCAATTAAGCCGCCATTTCTCGTCTGTTCTTCAATGTCAGTAATGGCCTCTGGAATCCCACAGATTCTAACATTGTTCCGTCGATCTCTGTTCTCAGAGACTTCCTGTCACTCAGCCACCACTGCGATCTGTGTTTGCAGATAAGTCGTTTTTTTTTCTTTCATTTTTCTTTAGGGCTTTTATGGTAGTGTCCATTTTTTTTTCTAATTTCCCTGTCTTGTCCCCTATGCTATTAATGTCTCTCCTCAGTTCCTTTATTTCTGCTTGGAAGAGGGATTTTAGGTCGTTGTATAGCTTGGTAATGTCACTCCTTATTACCAATTGCGTCTCTGGGCTGACGCTCCTTTCCCCTCTTGACTCCAGCTCTGAATCGGAGCCATGGCTGAGGCTGCCTCCCTCCCTGCACGTGCCATCTCAGTACTTCGGAAGTAATTCTTTAAATCGGAGGAATTTTTCTTTTTCTGAGATCGCGTTGGCATCTCTATGTACTCAGGGATCTGTTCTTGTGTTTTATTATTTATTTAGTGCGGTTTTGCTGCCATTTTGGGTCACTTAAATGCCAGTGGTGAGCGGAGCTGTTAACTCAAGCAGCCATCTACCCAGCTGTCACGCATGCGCCCTCCTGTTACTAGTTTTAAATATTTGGGCATATGGATTGACTCCCATTTAACATTCGGGATGCACATTGATACACTGACATCCAAAACCTATGGCAAACTAGGTGTACTTTACAGGGACAAATCCTCCCTAAATCTGCTGGTCAGAATGTATATCGTACAGCAGATGCTAATGCCAATTATTGACTATGAGGACATAGTATACGACTCAGCACCCCAAACCCACCTTAGCAAACTTGACACCCTCTTTAATTTAATATACCATTTTGTTCTCCAAAGCAACTACAACACACATCACTGTGAAATGATCAAAGAACTAGATTGGTTCTCACTTGAGTCTAGGCACAACGTTCATTTTCCTGTCTTGCCTTCAAATACTTTCTGGGCCAGCTACCCGTCTATCTGAACAAGCTCCTCACCCCTACCACATGCAGCACTCATCATCTGAGATCTGACTCCAAAAGACTGTTCATGGTCCCAAGGTTCAACAAAGTATCAGGTCGCTCCTCCTTCTCTTACCTTCTCTCCCAAAACTGGAACAATCTACCGGAGACTTTCACAGCAACCACTAGTCTAAGTTCTTTCAAAACTAAAGCTGTCTCACATTTTAATCTGGTCTGTAACTGTTATACACGCCTATAATATATATTATCTCTAACTGTTCATGCTATGTCTTGTATATAATGTATACCCTTTTCACTCATGTAACTATGTATTTGTAGCCATCTATTATTTCTCATATAAACTCTATGCCCAGGACATACTTGAAAACGAGAGGTAACTCTCAATGTATTACTTCCTGGTAAAACATTTTTAGAAATAAAAATAAATAAACCATGTGGCTACATTGGTAGCTGAAAAGGCAAATAAGATCTTATCTTACATAAAACGGGTCATGGATGAAAGGGGAAAAAGCTGTATAAAGCATTAGTAAAGACACACCTTGAATATGGAGTACAGTTTTGGGCACCACTTCATAAAAAATACATTATCGAACTAGAAAAAGTATAGTAAAGAGCCACCAAAGTAATAAAGGGGATGGAAGATCTGATTTATGAGGAGAGGCTGGCTAAATTAGATTTGTTTACATTATAAAAGAGGTGACTAAGAGGGGATATGATAACAGATTAGAAAAATATTCACGGTCAATTCTATACAATAAACGTTCAAAATAAATATTCATCCCAAAGACAGTACAAACAATGACAAGGGGTGGTCCCCTAAGGTTAGATGATAGGAGATTTCTCCAGCATCAAAGGAAAGGGATTTTTACACTAAGGGCAGTTAAAATGTCGAATTCATTACCTATAGAGACTGTGCTGTCAGATACAATAGATATCTTCAAAAAAAGGTTGGACATCTTTTTAGAAAGGAAAGGTATACAGGGATATGCCAAATAAGTAAATATGGAAAGGATGTTGATCCAGGGAGTAATCTGATTGCCATTATGGGAGTCTGGAAGGAATTTATTTTTGCCCAAATTGGCTAATGCATCATTGGGGGTTTGTTTGCCTTCCTCTGGATTAATACACTGTAAATACAAATATAGGATCAGTATCAGCCGTCTAAATTTAACATAGGTTGAACTCAGTGGACATATGTCTTTATTCAGCCTAATATACTACGTAACTATGGCCATCTAATTTTGGAGATATAAGCATGTTATTTGAACTCATCACATTTGTGACCCTTTGAATTGTCAAAAGCCAGCAAAAAAATTATAATCCAGATAAATGATCATATAATTATTGAATACTTCATTCTCCTATTCCCCGCTAATTCACTTGCTTTTACACATACTAAAATAAAAACAGGTCATGCAGGGACACCGACAAGGGCGAAAAATCGGGCCTAACTTCCGTAAAAGTGGGTTGGCCCACATTCCTTCGACGACTGTGCCGCCCTCTCCCCGCCATCTGTCCACAGGGCCTCGTGCTGTCCCCCACCGCTAGAACAACGCCCCCCCCCCCTCCACTACTTTGTATTGGGTCTCCATATATATTGTCATGGTCCTGCTGTTGTGTATTTCTGTTGATAAATGTTCACGATGACTTGAACTTGAGGAGAACAGATAATATGTATGTATGTATGTATGTCTTTATTGATATAGCGCCATTTATGTACATAGCGCTTCACAGCAGTAATGCATGTGACATAATAATATAACACAATTATTAAGTCATAAAAGTAACTTCAGACATAAAAGACATAAAAGCACTTCAGACATAAAAGTAAGATTATGAAAAGGAGTCCCTGCCCTGTAACAGCATCAAATGTAGAAAGGAAGATGCTTTCGTCAGGGCTCTTTAAAAATATTATGAGAAGTACAGTCATTCGAATGCCAAAAAAGAAGAAGAAAGATGAGGTGTTAAGGTGAAAAGAACGAATAAAACTGATTTGTCCATTCCCTCCAAGTGCTTATTGCCGACGATATACAGTAAATGATATAATGCAGCCACATTATAAAGTGGATTAACTTAAATAACTACATAATATAGGAAGTGGTTTGACCATAATGAATGCCCACCCATGTGGAATCTGAGGCAGCAGTGCTACTCACCATGAAGAGGAGAGCCAGACGGACTGCTGGACAGTCCTGCTATAGGGCTGCAGCGGCCTCCTTGCTTTGAAGTTAGCTCCTGCTCAATCTCTTCCAGGCCTGCACTTTTCTGAAAGCGGCTCATGCGGTTCACCACACGTGGGGACATGTGTGTGCGAACACATGGCTGGCCACCATATGGGTTTATGGGGAAGACATGGGAGGTACCACGAAGAGTACTCACCACCACCCAGCGGCAGTCGTGACTGAAGCAAATGTCCTGAACCTATGGGAAACAAAAACAAAATACATGAGGCACACCACGCTGAAAAAAAAGAAAGGAGAGAGTACAAATACCAGTGCTCCAAAACCCAGGTCAAACCTGCTGCTGTCCAAGTAATCCAGAAGTATATAGAAGAAGGGCACAAATCGGATTTCACAAAGAAACAGAGTACCACCATTTCGGCTGGCATGAAATTTACCTTGCCAAAGGCTGCTGTGCCAGCCAAAACGTTGGTCCTCTATAGCTAATAAATAGTTTTCTGTGTGAAATCTGACTTGTGCCCTCTATATACTTCTGAACCTATGTGAAACATAAGCACAAACCTACATTTAATTCATTTGTAAGTGCTATCAGATACTGTACATAACCAATGTAAATAAAGTTAGACATGGCACTCACTTGCACCTGATGTAGGGGAACTTATGTTGACTTTATTTCCCTTGGAATTTGTAATATGGACAGCAGATGCTACAGGTTTGAGCATTGCTACAATTAAAAAATAGTCAATAAGAAGTGCTGATTCTGTCATTGATAATTGTATTTGGATGATTACCTTGTACATAGCCACAATAATAAAATCACCGTTTTCAGTTGTGGTGGTACCTTACTGACCATAAACCTTTTTTAAAGCTATGGTGTTATTTTGTTGACACATTGTACAAAACTATATTGAGCAATATTACACAAATGAAAACAAGTAAATAAGGCACCTGGCCCCGATGGCATACATCCAAGAGTTCTCAAGGAATTAAGTTCAGCAATAGCCAAACCATTACATTTAATATTCAAGGACTCAATTTCCACAGGCTCAGTAGCACAAGATTTGAGTAAAGCAGACGTGGTGCCTATATATAAAAAGGGAACTAGATCACAACCGGGGAATTACAGGCCTGTAAGCCTGACTTCAATAGTGGGGAAACTACTTGAAGGTTTAATATGGGATAATATTCAGGAATACCTAATGGAAAACACAATTATTAGTAATAGTCTGCATGGATTTATGAAGGATAGATCATGCCAAACTAATCTTATTTGTTTCTTTGAGGAGGTAAGTAGGAATTTAGACCAGGGTAATGCAGTTGATGTGGTCTACTTAGATTTTGCAAAGGCTTTTGATATGGTTCCACACAAGAGGTTGGTGTACAAAATAAAGCAAATTGGACTCAGTAAAAATATATGAACCTGGATTGAAAACTGGTTGAAGGATAGACAACAGTGGATTGTCATAAATGGAACTTTTTCAGGTTGGGCTAAAGTCGTGAGTGGAGTACCTCAGGGATCGGTACTGGGATCACTGCTTTTTAACTTGTTTATTAATGACCTTGAGGTTGGCATCGAGAGCAAAATCTCCATCTTTGCTGATGATACTAAATTGTGTAAGGTAGTAGAATCAGAGCAGGATGTAATTTCTCTCCAGAAAGACATGGAAAGACAGGAAACTTGGGCAGGAAAAATGCAGATGAGGTTTAATACAGATAAATGTAAGGTTATGTAAGGCGATTTACAAATTAAATGGGGATAAATTGGGGGAATCCTTGATGGAGAAGGATTTAGGAATGCTTGTAGACAGCAGGCTTAGCAATAAGTACCCAAAGTCATGCAGTAGCTGCAAAGGCAAACAAGATATTTTCTTGCATTAAATGGGCAATGGATGGAAGGGAAGTAAACCTAATTATGCCCTTTTACAAAGCATTAGTAAGACCACACCTTGAATATGGAGTACAATTTTGGGCACCACTCCTTAGAAAAGACATTATGGAACTAGAGAGAGTGCAGAGAAGAGCCACCAAATTAATAAAGGGGATAGACAATCTAATTTATGAGAGGCTAGCTAAATTAGATTTATTTACATTAGAAAAGAGGGGATATAATAACTATATACAAATATATTCGGGGACAGTACAAGGAGCTTTCAAAATAACTATTTATCCCAAGGACAGTACAAAGGACTCGGGGTCATCCCTTAAATTTGGAGGAAATTAGATTTCTCCAGCAACAAAGGGAAGGGTTCTTTACAGTAAGGACAGTTAAAATGTGGAATTCATTACCCATGTAGACTGTGATGGCAGATACAATAGATTTGGACATCTTTTTAGAAAGGAAAGGTATACAGGGATATACCAAATAAGTAAACATGGGAAGGATATTGATCCACGGAGTAATCCGATTGCCAATTCTTGGAGTCAAGAAGGCATTTATTGTTCCCCTTATGAGATATAGTATCATTGGATGATATGTCACAGGGGTTTTTTGTTTGCCTTCCTCAGGATCAATAAGTAAGTACAGTATAGATATAGGATAAAGTATCTGTTGTCTAAATTTAGCATAGGTTAAACTTGATGGACGCATGTCTTTTTTCAACCTCATCTACTATGTAACTATGTAACAATATAACTATATAATACAGTTCCAACCATGTGATTTTTAATGTACTTACAAAAGTAAGGTCAACAAAGCGTTGCTATGCACTACTCTCTTCCTAGAAAGTGTCCATCAAACACCTAGGGGGAATTCATTAAACTGCTATGGTGCCAATCATGTCACTATCGTACAGAAACTCCAATTAAAGTAAATGGGAGTTTCCATTAGACAGTGCTCTTATCAGCTCTATGAAAGTTAATGATTAAACCCCCAAAAGCAGAGCCACTACAGTGTGGAAGAACTATCCTGTTACAGTAGTTACTAAGGTAGTGGGCAGCAGGGAAAGGAACTTCTAAAACCTACATGACACACCTAGCCAGGAGATTAGCTTTTAGTTTATCTAAAGAGAAAGAGCTAGATAGAGACTGGAAGTAAATGGAGATACTTAATATAATTATACAGTGCAGAAAGCTCATTTTATGGCTTTTTTTCCCCACTGAGCATTTAAAACACGTAACATCTTTTTTGTTGGAGTGATTGCTTGATTTTTAAAAAAGGAATACACTTGAAGATCTCCTATACTGTGATTATAACAAATCAATTCATTTCTTAATTTCTATGTGTGCCATTTTTTAAAACAGGAAATACAACTATTTAAGAGCATAATTGCAAAAGTGCCTTGCAATTCACTCCTTAGCAGTGTTTGTCAGGAGTTTAATACAGAGATTATATTGTTATATTTGGAAGGCTAGCTGAGGATTGTGAACATTATACTGGGCATGACGACAGCAATGGGGTTTCCTACATCCAGGACATGTCTGTTCACTGGGTCATTAATGAGCAGGGGGTAACAGACATCTGGGCATTGTGTTTTCTAACTCACAACAACCAACACATCTGATTAAACAATAAATATGTGTTAGGTTTCACATTTTCTAAAAATACAAAAAACTCAAGACAGATTTTCTGGAAATGCAAGGAAAATACTCTAACCCTGAGTGGTTGTATGTAGAAAAATATTTTCTTTATAATTCTGTCTATAATTAATCAGTTTTTAAAACCTCTCTCTCATTACCCTCACACATAGTCCAGTGAGGGACAAACATTAAACATTTTTGCCGAAAGAGAATTGTACTTTTGTGTTACTAAATCTTCTGCCAAATACTACAAGGCATCAAAGTCTGGGCCCAATCACTTTCTAATACAGCTTACTGAGATAAATGCATTGAAACTAAAGTTTTAAAAGGGTAAGGCAAGATGATAAAAAGTTCTGTGTAAATGGGGTTTTGCAAAGCAAATACAGGTAACAGATTAGTTTTGCTGCAGAGCAGAATAGCGTGACCTAAATAATACTGCCATAAGCTTTTACTGGGGCCTGTTACACAATACATGTATACAAATAGTACCTTCACAAATATTCCAGAAATGTGCTGCAGACAATGCTGGAAAAAGTACTCAGCAAGCACATTACCAATTGATTACCTGAAGTTATTGAGACAAAACCGAGATTTAAATCCTCTGGAATATTAAAACATGGAGTTGACAAGCTGTCCATGAACAATACAATCCACCCTTAGGGGCAGATCCAGAAAGCTCCATTAAATCAGGGCAAATAGCGCGATGTTACAGGACCTAAATAGCTTCCCTTATTTTAAATGGTATCCACAAAGCCAATTATATGCAAAAACAATGGATAGGTTAGGGCCCTCATTACTATATAGCTAACGCTGCGGTAAATACTGTAGCTAACGTCAGGATAAGACATCTCGGCGCTACCTGCCAGTAACTCTGGTCTGCGTTAACCATATTCTAACAAAAATACATGTCTATATTGCATTGCAATCTGCCTTTAAAACAAAAAAAAATATTAACCCATTGGAGGACATAGTGGCCATGCATTAACACCCTAGCTACCTTAACATTGTATGGCATAGAGGTACAATTCCTACGGCATGTATGGTGTTAACTGTCCGACTTAATTACCCCGGGTGGCCTAACCTTTCTTCTGAGGCACCTACCACCATAATCCACTCCCTTACCCCCCCAAAACAAACTTACGTCACTCCTCCCCCCTCCCTCTCAACAGTACCAGCGATGAGCCATTCTAGCCAGAGGTGGATAATACAGGTAAACCCCGTTATAACGCGATTCGGTTATAACGCGGTTTTCCCGTGGCTCCGGTTTTAAAAAATAAATAAATAAATACATTTTTTAAATTTAAATTTTTTTTTTGCACACTGCACACACTGCACACACTGCACACACTGCACACACTGCACACACTCTCACTGCACACACTGCACACACACAGCTCACTGCACACACACTGCTCATTGCTCACACTGCACACACTGACACACTGCTCATTGCTCACACTGCACACACTGCACACTGCACACACACTGCTCACACTGACACACACTGCACACACACTGCTAATTGCTCACACTGCACACACTGCTCACACTGACACACACTGCACACACACTGCTCATTGCTCACACTGCACACACTGACACACTGCTCATTGCTCACACTGCGCACACTGCACACACACTGCACACACTGCACACACTGCACACACTCTCACTGCACACACTGCACACACACAGCTCACTGCACACACACTGCTCATTGCTCACACTGCACACACTGACACACTGCTCATTGCTCACACTGCACACACTGCACACTGCACACACACTGCTCACACTGACACACACTGCACACACACTGCTAATTGCTCACACTGCACACACTGCTCACACTGACACACACTGCACACACACTGCTCATTGCTCACACTGCACACACTGACACACTGCTCATTGCTCACACTGCGCACACTGCACACACACTGCTCACACTGACACACCCTGCACACACACTGCTCACACTGACACACACTGCTCATTGCTCACACTGCACACACTGACACACTGCTCATTGCTCACACTGCACACACTGCACACTGCACTCACACTGACGCACACTGCTCACACTGACACACACTGCACACACACTGCTCATTGCTCACACTGCACACACTGCTCACACTGACACACACTGCACACACACTGCTCATTGCTCACACTGCACACACTGCTCACACTGACACACACTGCACACACACTGCTCATTGCTCACACTGACACACACACTGCTCATTGCTCACACTGCACACACTGCTCACACTGACACACACTGCACACACACTGCTCATTGCTCACACTGCACACACTGACACACTGCTCATTGCTCACACTGCACACTGCACACACACTGCTCACACTGACACACACTGCACGCACACTGCTCATTGCTCACACTGCACACACTGCTCACACTGCACACACACACTGCTCATTGCTCACATTGCACACACTGACACACTGCTCATTGCTCACACTGCACACACTGCACACTGCACACACAGTGCTCACACTGGCACACACACTGCTCATTGCTCACACTGACACACACTGCACACACACTGCTCATTGCTCACACTGCACACACTGCTCATTGCTCACACTGCACACACTGCTCATTGCTCACACTGCACACACTGCACACTGCACACACACTGCTCACACTGACACACACTGCACACACACTGCTCATTGCTCACACTGCACACACTGCTCACACACTGCTCATTGCTCACACTGCACACACTGCTCACACTGACACACACTGCTCATTGCTCACACACTGCTCATTGCTCACACTGCACACACTGCTCACACTGACACACACTGCTCATTGCTCACACTGCACACACTGCTCACACTGACACACACTGCTCATTGCTCACACTGCACACACTGACACACTGCTCATTGCTCACACTGCGCACACTGCACACACAGTGCTAAAACTGGCACACACACTGCTCATTGCTCACACTGCACACACTGCTCACACTGACACACACTGCTCATTGCTCACACTGCACACACTGCTCATTGCTCACACTGCACACACTGCACACACACTGCTCACACTGACACACACTGCACACACACACTGCTCATTGCTCACACTGCACACACTGACACACTGCTCACACTGCACACTGCACACACTGACACACACTGCTCATTGCTCACACTGCACACTGCACACACTTCTCACACTGCTCATTGCTCACACTGCACACACTGACACACTGCTCATTGCTCACACTGCACACTGCACACACTCTCACACACTCACAGACACTCTCACACACTCACTGACACTCTCACACACTCACAGACACTTTCACACACTCACAGACACTCACAGACACTTACACACACTTACTCACACTCTCACACACTTTCAAACACTTACACACACTTTCACACACTCACAGACACTCACACACACTTACAGACACTTACACACACTCACACACACTCTCACACACTTACACACACCAGCACCAACACCCGCTCCCCCCCTCCTCCTGTGCAGGCAGCGGGGACAACGGTGGGGAGAAGGTGAAGCAGGGACCGGAGGGGCATCCCCCTCCCATCTCCTGTCCCGCGGCCTGTCACGTGGTGACAGGGGGAAGCGGGGACCGGAGGGACATCCCCCCTCCCATCTCCTGTCCCGCGGGCTGTCACGCGGTGACAGGGGGAAGCCGGGACCGGAGGGGCATCCCCCCTCCCATCTCCTGTCCCGCGTGCTGTCACGCGGTGACAGGGGGAAGCCGGGACCGGAGGGGCATCCCCCCTCCCATCTCCTGTCCCGCGGGCTGTCACGCGGTGACAGGGGGAAGCCGGGACCGGAGGGGCATCCTCCATCCCATCTCCTGTCCCGCGGGGTGAAGGGGTGAAGATGCGCTGATGCGGCGGCCATTTTTTCCCCCGCGACCCCGTTACTAACGCGGTGGTCTCGGGGTGGACCCCGAGGACCGCGTTATAACGGGGTTTACCTGTAGAACTAATGATCAATATAAAGACAATATTCAATTACACCCAAGCAATCAAATATTAAATATATACAATTACACATTATGTGTGTGTGTGTGTATATATATATAGGGTCCCCTAAGGTGTTCTGAGGTCTGGCTAGGTATCTCTATGTGGTGCATACCTGCTGGCAACAGGAGGGCCTGAGTCTCTCGCGATGACATGGGGGATAACAGGAACAGGTTACTGGGGTGGGGAAAAAAACAAGTGACGCGGCGGTCACAGCTCCTCCAAATCAGCCAGACGCATTGGAAAAATAAAAAACTTTATTAAATCGACAGGGTGAACATCAGCAAAAGAACACTCTGACGCGTTTCGTCCAGGGATGGACTTTATCAAAGAGTGAATTCCCTTACCATGAGTCCATCCTTATATAGGTGGTGATATAGCCTAATTGGCTAGGAACTCGCAGGGATGAGCCTCCCCTTTTCACCTGCAGACTAATAAATTAGATCTTAAATTACGTTCCGTCACCAAATATATATAGGAGGTATCTCATGCAGAAAAAACATACACAAATACATGATAAATGCAAAAAAAGACAATATTATATAGAAAAAAAAAGGGAAAAAAACAGGGATTAAAAACAACGTTGCTGATTGATCGCATAATATAAAAATAATGAAGATGATGGATACATTTTAAAGATTATAAACCACATAGAAAAACTTATAAGAAAAATCATATAGGTGGTTGATACATGACCATTGACTCAAGTAGATGAAAGGACAGTAGAAAATGCAATGAAAAATATGGCTATATGAACCACAGAATAATAAATGCATTCATAGCTAAGTATTCAAAACAACAAATATATACCATATGAAGCAAGCATATAACAATTAATATGATAATTATAAATATATAATATAGTGGAATACACTCCGAACACCCCCCACAAAGTTAACCAACCAGGAAGTGTTTGAGTTCCCACTCCTGGTTGATGCCCAATGGATGAAGGGTGCTCAGGGTATAAATCCAGTACATTTCTTGCTTATTCAATGCATTCTCTCTATCCCCACCTCTAATGTGGCAAGGAATATGCTCTATGGCTGAAAGAAATTCTCAATTCCACCCATAGAGCACATAGAAAAATGTCTGGCCACAGGATGCGTTAAATCCTTCTTTTTAATCAGACGAACATGTTCTGCGATTCGCATTTTTAACGGTCTTATAGTTCGTCCGACATATCTTTTATCACATCCACAATACAAGAGATATATTACAAAGCTTGAATTGCAATGCAAAAAGCTTTACATGTAATATTTATTTTTATTCTTATTAAACTGTATGACTTTGGTAGTTTTGCATATTTACACATGGAAAAGTTACCACAGGAGAAGAAACCTTTGGGTATTCCTCGTACCTGTGGAAAGGGGAGGTTCATCCCTGAGAGTTCCTAGCCAATTAGGCTATATCACCACCTATATAAGGATGGACTCATGATAAGGGAATTCACTCTTTGATACAGTCCATCCCTGGACGAAACGCGTCAGAGTGTTCTTTTGCTGATGTTCACCATGTCGATTTAATAAAGTTTTTTATTTTTCCAATGCGTCTGGCTGATTTGGAGGAGCTGTGACCGCCGCGTCACTTGTTTTTTCCCTACCTTGTCGTCATATCCGGCTGGAGCACGTCGACACCACGAGCAGCTGGCAACCGCTGCCAGCACTGCAGGCAGATCACGTGAGTTCACCGTGAGTACTGACCGCTGATAATACATACCGCAGAACACAGGGTGCAAGTGAGGCTAATGGTTACCGGATTACATTGACTTACTTTTGGGCATTTCTTTGGACGTGTTCTTCTGTACTTCTACCGGCGCTTTCCAGCCCCCCCACCCTGTATTAGTCTAAACGGATGAAGTCTCTAAGCTTTTATAGCAGCATTTTATGATGAAGAAGTGGTGTCTTTTTCCTGTTACTATGGACTGATACATTTACAGCCCTGGTTGTAGCCTCAGGTATATTTGGGGGTCATTCCCTAATTTTTTTCCAAGGTTACTGGGGTGGATGCTTTTGTTCTGGTTCAATGGTGCAGCGCCTCCATCTATAGTAAGCCCCAGGAATGTGGGGTGGAATCCTTACCACAGAGATTCCCCACAGGGATGAGAGATTCCAGTCTCACACAAGGATTATCTTTAAAAGCAGCAGTCTCTTTATTCTCTTGGGCAACAGCAGCAGCTGACAGGTACAGATGATACACGGTCCACTAACTGTTCTCCCTTGTGATGTTCCCTGCCACCACTCTGGACCAAAGGCACCCAGAGTGGGGCTAGCTCTTCCCCCACCCCCTACGCAGGGTGAGATGTATTTGGTTCCACCTCACTAACTGTAGCTAGATCAGCTCTACTCATGAGCTGATCACTCCTCTCCTCCTAACTCACTATCACTACTGTCAGACTGACAGAACAGCCACAGACACAGACTAAATAGGAAATGCACTGCTCTTTTATGATCTCAGCAGGCGCCGCCCCTGTGTCTCTTGCTTTGACACAGGGTCAGGTGACCTACCTCCACCACTCAGGGCAGTGCTTGAAGTGGGGGAAACCCATGATAACTCCTGGCAACCTGCCCTTACCAGGGATTATACCAGGAGGAGGATAGAACTATAGCCCCATTTCTTACCAGGGCTACACTCTCCTTCAGGTGGAATCCAATGGTCCCCACTTGGACCTAATTTGCTGGACCATCCTGCAGGTGAACAATCTGTGAACATACAAAACATAGTTAATCAATATTGTGTACATTAGACTGTAACACCCATGATGGCAACATAACACAATGGGAAACTCCCAACATGGAGAACCCTAACTCAATAGTAATGACGGGGATCAGGCTTCTTCACTTCCCGCCCGTTGTGATCCACAATTTTAACAAAGAAAGGTTGTACAGGCCCATTCTCCGGTCTGTACAGGATGTTATGCATAAATATATTCCTGCCTGTACTCCAAGCCTTTATCACAGAACATATTTTATCCTCCCTTATGTAGGTAGTGTTACCAAACGTAATCCTCAAGTGTTCAAGGACTGCATCTCTGAGCCATGTGTCTCTCTGGTTCTCGATCTCCTGCATTATCGGCTCTGGCACGTATGGAAACTCATATCCACGAGATTGCCGGTATCTCGCCGCTATGGCTCTGTCTGCCCTACTTAATTTAATAAGGTTCTGATTCCCAGCCTTTCCTGGCAGTACCCAGAACTTTGGCTCCTCAGGCGCAACATCATCGTACAGAATAGATGAGCCTTTGGGGGTAAGCACCTTTTGCATAATTTCTCTCCACCTGTTATCTAACTCGTCGGCAACCTCCTGTGGAGAATAGGTGCCTATGTCCCACAAGTGATCTACAATATCCTTCTTTATTAACACAAATCTGGTGCGGTCCATTCCCTCATGATACCCTGTGAATAACGGTGCCCACCATTTATCTCGGTGCTCATATGAGGATGACACACTCATACCTTCCTCAGGCTCTGCTCTGGAAGATACTGTACACCGGATGTCGCTGCCTCTGTAGAGTGCGAGCCTTTACGCCTCCCTCTAATGACATTCTTATAGATCGTGGGGTTCATCTTAGGTGGTTTGGGACTTACGGGACCCGCTTTTGCAGTTGACTGGGACCCTCGGGCCCTACCTCTAGGAACAGGATTAAACACAGTGGGGTTAGGTACATGTACAACACTTGACAATGGTATCTCCCCATTAGAACCCTCATCACTTGTCACCCAATCCCGCAATCAGTTGAAAACTTGGGCGTCTTATCCAGCTTACTCCCACTAGGACCCGGTGGCATGACATGTGACGGGGCAGGGGCAGTGGCCGGGGCAATGGCGCTAGGGGCGGTGACCATGGGATCGCCAAAGTCCATTACAGTGTCCCTGAGTCGGGCGATGCCACGAGCTGTAGGTATTTTCTTACTGGCTCTTTCGGTTGCACTTCGGGCTCCTCGCTTGGCTACTTGGGCTTTAAACTCTTTGAACACGGCTTCCAGCCCAGCTCTCCTTATGGAAGCAATCAAAGCTTCCGGGCCTCTGCTCCAGTCTGACTCGGAAGTGACGTCATCGTTGGTCGTCGTGGAATCTCCATCCGCTCCTTGGTCTCGCACCGGAAGTGCGTCGAGGACCGGAAGGGGCGCTGATGGACCATCAGGGTCGCAGACGGGCAGGTAGGCCTCAAGCCCTTCTCTTTCCACAGGTTCCTCCTTCACCTGGCGGGGATAAGGGGGTGGTGGTGTCCTCTTACCGCTCCGCTGTCTTGCGATGCTCTGCAGTTCCTCCGGAGCCGCCTCGGATCCCATCTCCGCCGCACTGGGAGTCGCCACGGTCGTGGGACTTCTACGCGGTTCAGGCCGCACCAGCGCTCGCCGTCGGGAGGTCTCCGGACTCGTCTGCTCCATCTCAGGGGTAAGTGGGACTTCTTCTTAACAGCTGGGGTGGTCCGCCACCGATGACAGGCTGTCTCTCTCATCCGACGAGGACTGCAACGGCTCCTCCGCTGAGGAATCACATCGAGTCCTTGCAGCACCGCCAGTGGTTATGGGTACAAAACGGGCCCGCTCCGGTACCTCCACTGCGGTTGCGCTCTCCTCCGTCGGGACATCTCTTGGTGGCTGGGGCTGGGTCCCTACCGCAGGGGTGACATATGGGACCAAGGCAGCCTTAGCCTCCGCCTCCTCTATCTCGATCAGCGTCGCTGGAGAGACATCTCGCGGGGTCTTTATTGTAGGGCATGGCTCAATAGGCCAGAGGTAGAACGTGCCACACTGTTGGCACCGTGCCGTTGTACTTGGGGCCGGTCCGGGTGACCTGCATTGGACGCACAGGCACCGCAGATATTCTCGGCCATCAACCTCCACAACCAGGAAGCCTCCTGGAAGCTGATAAGTGGTCACGCTTAAGTCAGCCATCTTTTGCGCAGGGGTTGATTCGCTCAGCTTACTGGTCTCACACTTAGCTCCTTCTCCAGTCAAGCAGAAGTGAAGTTCCTCAGCCTCACTTCCTGTCCCTCCTTCCGCTGGGGAGGACTGTGGGGATTGGTTCTTGGTGTGCCCCCTCCCTCTGGTGGAAACAAGAGGAGGGGCACTCTCTCTCTGTTTGTGTGACGTGGATTCGTCCGTCGGCCTGTCACTGCACAGGTGGGTGTGGCTTCGGCTTTCGCGCTGCTCCCTTCTTTTGGCTGGGGATCTGGGTTTGGCGCCAAACCCCTGCACATCTCTCGCCACATTTCTCTTACAGCCTGCTTGCACGCAGCACGTGCGCGATCTAGGCTTGGCGGGAGTCGCCATTTTGGATCGGCTGCAACCCGCGTTGCAGTGAATGACGCAGCTGTCGCCATTTTAACCTCCTCTAGGCCCCGCAGAGCACATGTATCTCTCGCCGCAATCTTTAGTGAGCCCTCTAAACCCACGATAGCGCTACTCTCAGTGTCTATGGTGTAACTCGTTCCTAGACACTTACTACACTTAATGGTGCTCTAACCAATGAATATAACGCATGCCATACCCCAGGCTAAGCAGAACTCTCTCCTTGTACACCGCACTCGCTGACGGTTCATTATAAGCACTCTGAGGTGTGTTTTCTGGATACTGGCTAGTGTACTTGTACTTTTAATACATTTTGTAACATTTTTCACTAAACCCGAGTGCCCCGTTATGGAATTTCTGCGAGTTCTATCTTTGAGGACTTCCTTTTTCTTGTGTTGTTCGTGTTGAATTATTCCAGGGAGCACCGCCTTTACATACTCTTTATGGTTGGGTTGTATTTATTTTGGTTGCAGTGCTTTTTTCAGCCCTTGCTTTTTCCCTGCTGAAAAAAGTAGTCAGAGACCACAAGGATACACAAGGGATTTCCTCCCATTGCAGCACTATAAAACAGCCATACGTAATATAATTTTTAGTGTTACCTTTGTATTTTGCACTATTTAACATGTTGTTTGACCGCTTCCTCTGATAAAACGGGCCAACCAAACCACACTGCATTATAAAACTGAATTCAGATTGTGTTGCTGGCCCATTTTTTTATGGACATTATCTTGTGGGGCCAAAGCGTTATTGCATACCACTACAAATAAATAGGCTTATGCCATGCAACTGTTTTATGTGGTAAGATGACGTTACATGCCTCTAATTTCAGAAAGTTAGTGGATCAGAGCAGAGCACTCCATTACAACTCCTAATTACATAAGAGGCAAAATCAGAATCAGAGCAGAGCACTCCATAACAACTCCTTATTACATAAGAGGCAAAAGACACTAATCCTATTTACTTGTAATAGTGTTTCCCCCACCCGGTGGGAGATTTGGCCATTACTACAGTGTATGGTGCATACACCAGGCAGGAGGTATAACAACATGAACGGTTGGTTTATTGTCTTCACTGTAAAGCACAGTAACAAGGCAGAGTTCTGCCTGATGCAGTCTCTCAGCTATCACTGAAGGATGGTCCCTGGACCTTCACTACAGGCCAAGGGCACGTCCCAGCTCTTCCCTGCCCCTCTGGCAGAGGCATGGCACACACACTCTCCCCCGGAAGGAAGAGGACCACAGTAGGTCCAATAGTCAGGCTCTTGGCTGTGTGACCTGCCCCTCTCAAGTAGGTAGAGGCACTCCCGAATTTGGGGCGGCACTGCCCTTAAGTACAGCCAGGAGGAGGGCACCAGGTCTGTCTCGTGATTGGTCATGCCCACGCCTGATGTCACCGCCTCCCGCTGTCACTCAAGTGCAGCTCCTCGGAGGGGGAAAACCCTATATCAACTACTGGCAACCTGATTGTACCAAGGCTTACTGCCAGTACAGGGCAAAATAGTAGCCATCAGGTGACCTAGCTACATACATAATCATTAAAAAAGAATAATGTTAGCCTCTCCATGCTTTAGTTATACCCAGCGCTCTGTATGACTTAAGGCCAGTCACCTTGACCGACCTGTGCCTCCAAAATTGCAAATGAACTAATTGTACTTGCAAAATCATATGTACAGTTCTGCGTACGTTTGCAGCATTGTATAAGAAAAGTATTGCTGATTATTAATTGAAAATGAATGGAACATGCTAAAGAGCTAGAAGGGTACATTAAGTGGAAGTGCAAATTCAGTGCACCCATCAACCCTCTTCTATTTCTGAAAGCCCTGCTTTTGATGCATCTCTCATGGTACAATAACAAGGTTTCTCGGCTTTGCAAAATAGAGCATTCTAATCAAAATATCACATAAAAATCAATTTTCACATTTCTTTCAAAAAGGAAAAAAAATTGCCTATGAATTCTGTTTGCTGGAATCAAATTCAGAAACAAAAATTAAGCAGCCTATTTATTTATACATTTGACTAAGCATAACCATGAGTATTTGAAAAACTCACACCACTTACATGCTAACAAATTATAGAGGGGTAGCCAATGCAATCTGTTGAATACACTACCAAAGGTGTTAAAATACTCAGTGGTATCCTGCTAAATAAAATACAACAGCAAATCAATATGAAGAAATAATAGAATATTATTAATGTAAGCAATAATAACCCCTGTATAATTGAGACTATTTGACATTTGGGGCCATAGACATTTGCTTATGGCTCGAGCCACTGCTGATGAATCCTCAGGATTGAGCATTTCAAACTTAATAGGTTACATATTTCCAACTCTGCACAAGAGGAATGTGTACATAACACTTTGAATCTGATAAATTAGCTGTTTGCACAAACCTCTTGTGTAACCTTGTATGCATGCATCCCCAGAGCAGCAATATGTGTACAAGCCAACAATGGATTCCAAATAAGCACACATGGGAACCCAGCTGCTCAGAGAGCTAAGACTCAAGGCCCATATTTACTAAGCATTGCAATTCCATAAGACACATCCTGGGGCCAGAAGACAACTTCTAGTCCTATTAGGTGAATAAGTCTTAAGGTGTTATGGCAACGGAAGGTGTTTTATGGAATAGTTTGAAAAAAAAACTGCACACCAAAAATAGAGTGTCGTGGGGGAAAAGAGTCACGGAGAGGGGGGGGGGGGGAAAGAGTCACCGGGATGGGAGAGTCAGTGGGAGGGGACAGTGTGTGTCAGGGGGGAGGAGAAAGTTAGTGGAGGGGAGAGAGTGTCAGGGGGGAAGGAGAGAATGCCAGTGGGGGGGGGGAGAAAGTGTCAGTGGGCGGGAGTAGAGATTGCCAGTTGCAGTGGGAGAGTCAATGGGGGAGAGAGAATCAGTGTGGGGGAAAGAGTGTCAGGAGTGTTAGTGTGGAGGGGGGGAGATATTGTGAGTGGGGAGAGAGTGTCAGTGGGGGTGGGTGAGTGTCAGTGGGGGGGGTAGACTGTCAGTGGGGGGGTGTCAGTGTGTGGGGGGAGAGTATTAGTGTGGGCATGGAGGGAATATCAGTGGGGGGAGCGAGTGTCAGTGTCGGGTGGGGGAGGAGAGAGTGTAAATGGAGGGAGGAGTCAGTGTGGGGGGAAGAGAGTGTCAGTGGGGGGGGGAGAATGTGTCAGTGTGTGTGGGGGGGAGAGAGTGTCATTGGGGGGGAGAGAGTGTCTATGGGGGTAAGAGAGTACCAGTAGGGGGGTAGTCAGTTCGGGGAAGAGAGTCAGTTCGGGGGAGAGAGTCAGTGGGGTGGAGAGAGAATGTCATTGGGGGAGAGTCAGTGGGGGGGAGAGAGAGTATCAGTGGGGGGGAGAGAATGTCAGTGGGGGGGGAGTGAGTGTTAGTGGAGGAGAGAAAGTGTTAGTGGGTGGGGGGAGAGTCAGTGGGGGGGGAAGAGTCAGTGGGGGGGGAGAGTCAGTGGGGGGGGAGAGTCAGTGGGGGGGAAGAGTGTGTCAGTGGGGGAAGAGTAAGTGGGGGGAAGTGTGTTATTGTGGGGAGAGAGAGTGTCTGTGTGTCAAGGGGGAGAGAGAGTGTCTGTGTGTAGGGGAGAGAGCATGTCAGTGGGGGGGAGAGCGTGTCATTGGGGTGGGGGGGGAGTGTCATTGGGGCGGAGGAGAGAGTTTCAGTGGGGGGGAGAGTGTGTCAGTGGAGAGGGAAAGAGAGAGTGTCAGTGGCAGGGGGGAGAGTGTGTCAGTAGTGTCAGTGGGGGAAGAGAGAGTATGTGGGAGGAGAGTGTCAGTGTGTGTGCGGGGGAGAGTGTCAGTGAGGGGGAGAGAGTGTCAGTAGGGTCAGCGGGGGGGAGAGTGTACGTGTGTGGTAGGGGAGAAAGAATCAGTGGGTGGGGGAGAGAGTGTATGTGTATTGGAGGGGAGAGAGTGTCAGAGGAGGGAGAGAGTGTTAGTGTGGGGGGGAGTGAGTGTCAGTGGGGGGGGAGAGTGTGTCAATAGTGTCAGTGGGGGGAGAGAGTGTGTCAGTGGGGGAGAGAGAGTGTCATGACTATGCATGGGGGAGAGAGAGTATCAGTAGGGTCAGCGGGAGGAGAGAGTGTCAGTGTGTGGGAGGGGAGATAGTGGGGGGGAGTGTCAGTAGGGGGTGAAGATAGTGTCAGTGGAGGGGGAGAGAGTGTCAGTGACAGGAGGGAGAGTCAGTGGGGGGGAGAGTGTCAGTGGGGGGAAAGAGTGTCAGTGGGGGGGAGTGAGTGTCAGGAGTGTCAGTGTGGAGGGGGAGAGAGAGTGTGATGGGGAAAGAGATTGTCAGTAGTGTCAGTAGGGGGGAGAGTGTCAGTGGGGGGGAGAGTGTGTCAGTGTGTGTAGAGGGAGAGCATCAGTGTGGGGGGGGGAAGAGCGTCAGTGTGGGAGGGAGAGAATATCAGTGGGGGAGAGAGTGTCAGTGGTGGGAGGAGTCAGTGTGGGGGAGGAAGAGTGTGTCATTGGGGGGGAGAGAGTGTCAGTAGTGGAGAAGAGGGTGTCAGGTGTGAGAATGTCAGTGTGGGGGTGGCAGAGAGTGTGGGTGTGGGGGTGGCAGAGAGTGTGGGTGTGGGGGTGGCAGAGAGTGTCAGTGGGGGGGCCGCAGAGATTGTCAGTGAGGGGAGACAGCGTCTTTGAGGGGGCAGAGAGAGAGAGTGTCAGTGGGGGGGGAGGGGGAGGGGCGAGAGAGAGTGGGGGTGTCAGGGAGAGTGGAGGGGAGAGATCGTCATGGAGAGACAGGGGAGTGTGTATGAATATTAGAAAAAAATCTATTAGGTACAAGATTAACATACTTGAAAACGAGAGGTAACTCTCAATGTATTACTTCCTGGTAAACATTTCATAAATAAATATAAATTTTCAGTTAGAATTTTTTTTAACGAAAGTTGGAGGTTGCAAGTCTGAAGGTTCGCCTAGGGTGCCGAATACCCTTGCACCGGCCCTGAATCTACCTGTATATCCCTGTAGCTCCATGCTTCCCCCCCCCCTTACTACAAATACAACATATAATAACTTCAACACACAGATCCTCTCTAGATTTGATGACGTGAATTTGTGTACTACATACCCCCACTGGCTTTTAATTCCATATAATGATGAACTGATAAAATGGTAATTCCTTTGCCTCACTATCCTTTCTCAATTGATGGACAATATGGGCAGTGACGAGCAGGAGCTATATTATTTGTCAGTTCCCACAAGATTTTGGGGGTTCCCATTACCTATGCAGAAGCGTGAAAGGGTATAGTCAGTAACAATATCTGGTAATCTGACACGTACACTCTTTTTGACATTGGTTCTTTGCAAACAGTTAAACAGAGATTTCAGATAAAAAAATAGAGATAAGGTATTTGAAATCAGGACATGCCACTTTACCTTAGAAAAGGTTAGATTCTGATCAGTAAAAGAAATACTTCATTAAACTAACAACTGTTAAACTCACATACCCCTGAATGTAAAAAGTATTAATATGACCAAGTACATGTTTCATTTATTAATTTACCCACCTTAAGACACACTTGCTTAAAGAAGCATATGAATAGCACTGTGGATATTCTGAACACATGATACATAAAGCTTGGCCCCCTGCAGACGCACTTACCAGAACTCCCTCCTACTGTCTCTGTACGTTCTCCCTACCTACCAATTAGACTGTAAGCTCCTCGGGGCAGGGACTCCTCTTCCTTAATGTTACTTTTATGTCTAAAGCACTTATTCCCATGCGCTGTTATTTATTTGATTACCACATGTATTACTACAGTGAAGCGCTATGTACATTAATGGCGCTATATAAATAAAGACATACAATACAATACAATACTCTTATCTCTTAGTGAGTGTGTGTAGCTCTATAGCATTTCAAAGCTGTTTGCAACTAACTCAATATAAAAATGGTTGATTTAAGCTATCAGTACATGAGGCATTTTGAGAGAATAGCATTCTCCAAGATAATATATGATAATCTGCTATATAATTTTCAGTTTACCTAAGAAATAGGTATGCCATTACAAATGCTACAAATCGGTTCCCTCAGCAAAAATAAACAGTCACTTTCTTTGCTACCCTTTTCTACGAGAAAACTGAAAATCCGCATAGCGGAACATGTAAGAAATATAGAAAAGGGCCTGCAACAACATAGTGTGTCAAAACACTTTAGAGACTTCCATGGCCAGGACCCTAAGGGTCTGAAATTTGTAGGTATTGAGAAAATCAGACCTAGTTGGAGAGGGGGTAATCCTGTGAATAAAATATCAAGACCGGAAACATACTGGATTTATGCCCTCAAAACACTAACTCCGCTAGGTCTCAATATTGACATAGACCTAGGATCCTTTTTAAGAGATTAATTAATATCTTTGTCAAATCTATATCTTACATTGAGTTCAGCATCACAATCAATGAGAATAAAGCGGTTTATAGTACGATAAAACTAATCCTCTCCCAAGTATAAGATCATGATGTATCATTACACAATAATTAGGATGTGGTTAAGCAACTTTTTTGATATAATTTTAATTTGTGTGAAATGGTTTTTCCATGTGTTAGTAAGATATATTTACCTACGCATTGCCCTACATGGAAGCTTGAGTATTTCCATCAAATATGCCATGTAATGAATACAAATTGCATATCATCAATTGGCTACTGTGTAACCCTCTATAGATTCTGTTTCAATACATAAATCAAGATTATGTCAATATATGTGTACAAAATATTAATGTAATATGGTTCTGTATAAATCAAATGTATCGTGCCCACACGAAGTGACCCATAGGTATCACATTAAGGAATGAATGCGCGTCTTTCATTATCTCATTGGAAATGTTATTACAATATACAGCAGTTGGAATTAACGTAACTGGTTTCAAATTTAAACCACCCCCCTAAGAGTAAGAAATTCACACTCTGAGGAATAATATATTCCATCTGTAACAAGTCAAACAAATTAGCGACATATTGTGGTTTGTCTAGTATATAGTGTGGGAACGTACTATGTTACACTTCAATAAAGCCTCTCTTTTGGAGGTATATCCAAATAGTACTTATTTACAATTAGTCCATCCAAATTGAGGGACTCAAATGGTTAATAAAATACACCAATTATCTATTGCTCCTTAATTAGTTACATATCAGGTGAGATGTTCATGTATAACTGTTTTATAGCATAATGATATAGATTTCCATAGAATTTGTAATATCCACTAGGTGGTATTAAGACTTATTGTCTTTAACTGTTGGCAACAACACAAAAATAAAACCTCAATAGAAGACATTTTTGCTGTATAATGTAATTATCAATTGCAATTAAGAGGTGCCTCTTGCAATTTTTGTAATTAACTGGATAGCCAATCACGTAATGGAGGAGGGTATATCTACACAGGATTAGGGACATACAGTGAGATCAGCCCCTGACGAAGCCGAAAGGAGAAACGCATAGGGCGTGGTTTTGAATTACTGAGAGTGAGCGCAGGACATTTGGGAGAATAGCCAGCAATATCCAGTTGTCTGGCAGTGATCTGTATCGATATACCTGCACGGTACATGTTTCTAACCAGTTGGTGTGGGACGTAGATCAACACAGTGACCGGGAGATTTGGATCCAGAATCTCGCGAGAAGACGTGACGTCACCACGCCGCCGCGTGCAGGCGGACGGCCACGGAGGACGGGAGCAGTGAGAGAAGCGGGGAGGTCCACAGACTACCTAGACGGACAGTAACCAAGGGGGAAAACATCATACTATACCCCTGAAGTAGCATGAGTACTACTAGCACATTAGGTGCAGCTAAAGAGACACACGGCCCTTTACTACGGGTCTCGCAACAACGGAGCTAGTACCCCGCCCTCAGAGGTTCTGGACATTATTGGGAGTGCCCTATTAAGTGACTCCATACCCTTGGAAGTTGGCCATAACACCGCATGTGGTTTTAAGGACATTGTATAAGGAGCCAATAGAGACTGTGTATAGATCCACGGATACCTACCCTTGATGAGTGTGAGAAGCTCTAAATTCTCAAACGCTTTTACCCAAACTCACAAAGTGTGAGTATTTTACCTATTGTCATTTTTTATTTAATTTTATAATAAACTGTGTTACACTATGTATGTGTCCCACTTCTCTTCCAACATGTGATACTTCACACGAGGATACGTTTCCTGTGGATGAGTTGCTGCTGGCTGTTCCAGATCTTCATTAATTGTTCCAGATCCCAGAGTGGATACAAGGCCTGATTATATCCTACTTGCTGTAAGTGCATATCGTACCCTCTGGCAGACAAATTGTTTGAACGTATTACCCTATGTTTGTTTTTCTTGTTTTTACTTGCGCCTAGGTCACTCTTGTTTGGATATATATATATATATATATATATATATATATATATATATATATCAAAAACAATACGAAAACACGAAGTAGCGCCTCTAATATAGCCCGAACAAAACTGTGATTTAATTAGCCTAACTATGAATGCATCCAGTGGGGTGGCAAGAATTAGCAAAATAAACTAAAAACCAGTATTAACCAAGGATAAAAAATATATGTATAAAATATATGTGATATATAAAAAATGCTATATGTAATATATAACACTAGCCTAATACTTTAATATTACAATAAAAAACATATAAGCATATCAAAAAAAGTATAAATAATATAAAAAGCTTAAATGAAAAACCTTTACAAATAACCTCAGAAAACACAAAGTCCTGTACCCCTGATGAAGTCATCATAGATGACGAAACGCGTAGGGCGTGGCTAGATTGAGGCTGTCACTTTCCCACGAACTCTGCAATTGCTGTGTGAGAGACGCTGCAGGCTGTGTGAGAGACGCTGGCTCCTATTCCCCCGGTGTGTCATTGGCCAGCACTGAAGAATCAGAGTTGCTGATTTCCGGAGGGACTTCCTGTGCAGGGCGCCCAGCCAGACGGACGTCACTTCCGGTTATCTGACTACACGGAGGACAGACAGGAGAGGACGCCATTGCTGAAATCGGACGGCAGTACTGGCTAATGAGAGCCTATCTCATACCTGCTTTTACACTTTGTACCGTGTGAGCAGAGCGGGGTCATCCGGCGGTTGGCGAATGAGTATACTCATTACATGCTTGTTTTTCACATTTGTTTGTGAGTTTAAATTTGTTGGACTCTATACTGGATTATTAAATGTGTATTTTTCATATTGCACTAGGATCGGGCGCTTTCTTTCTTCTCGTTTTATATATATATATATATATATATATATATATATATATATATATATATATATATGTCTTTTCTGCCTATCTTTCCCCACCCTGTTATGTAAGTCCTGCTAGCTTCAGGCTCTAAGGGGTTAATCTGTGGGCTTGTGACCCATGCTCCTCTATGATGGACAGGAGTAAGGTGGTGACTCATGGCCTCTGTAAGCCTATCAGTGATAGGTATAGACCAGGAGCCCGCCCCTTCTATCCTAACTAGGGGAATGCCACATTTAGTATCAGTCCTGTTCCTGCTCTGGAGGAGAGGAAGCAGAGAGCTGTGAGTCTTCCCCATGGCAGGATGAGCATGAGGGAACATCAGGGTCCATCACCATCCCAAAGTCTGGGACCTCTGAGACTCGCATCGCTGTAAGGAGATCTGCAGTGGATGCCTGCCATACAATAAAGACCCTTGTCCCTTGTTATGACACTCCTGTCTACGTATCAGTCCTTGGGCAGAAGGGAGAAGCATGCAATAGTGGGGTCTGACTTCTGGATACCCAGGAACCAACTACGGCTGGAGGCGCTAACACCAGTGAGACGAATTACGGAGAGAACCTAAGCCTGCCCTTATCTCCATACCATCGCAGATTCAAATCAGCTCTCCTGGTCCTAACAGGTATCGCACCACACACAGGTAGAAGAGGCTGTGTATCTCCCACTAGGGGGGGGGGGAGGGGGGACAACAGTGATATAAATATATATATTTCAGCAATCATTTACATATTTAATGTGTTAATGTTTTTTAAATACGGTAAAAATTTACTTTTATTGTAGATTATATGTAAAATACAAGACTAATACAATATAGAATAAAATACAAATCAAGCAACCAGTGCAGACACAGTGTGGCTAGAAGTTAAACACATTTCTACAAGATGCTGTCCGATTTGCGTAAGGTAACTTTGTTGGCACTTCTTCAACACTTCGTTGAAGCACATGGTCCAGACCACCTCAATAATTCTCCCCCTGAATAGGTTTACATTGTTTAAAAATACTTATATCATTTTTTTAATTGGTCTATCATCTACATTGAACGTACTAAACATGCCTTTGACATTTGTTAACGTGTCCTAAAAGGTACTGTCCTTTTAATGTTTTACTGCTTCTTGTCTGTGGCACTGGGCAGTATTTGTTTTCTCTTTCTCTATGTTTACAAATGCTTACTAGGGTCAGATATAGCCACAGTTTTTTGAGGCAGAACAAGCAAAAGTTGAGAGTAGCTATGAGATAATACAAGGTCTTGGGCATCAGCCCTGGAGTGCTGTCATCATCACATATTTGTTCTGTGTCCAGATAATGTTGGGAGCAGGCTCTTTTTTCTCTCCACTGTTTATATAAGATCAAAGAGGAATGTATAAGCAAGCACCAAGTGACAAACTTTTATCTGTGGGTAGTTTTAACTTATCATCCCAGTTTGTACACAGAACATCCTGTTTACCTGTCATCCTGAGCCAAACTTTCTTATTTCAATGTTTTGTTTTCAATTATTTTTCCAGTGGATTTCTACTCCCTTTTATACATTGTATGTCCTTTGAGATTTTTTTTTTTATAAAGGCACAATCCCTGTTGCTATTGCTAGAGAGATAGATAGATAACATGTTGATAGGTAGATATTGATAAAGACTACCTTAAATCCTAATGTGGTCCAATGAAAAAAGGCAAGCAACATTCACCATAAATGTTCGTTCTTTTCTTAAAAACAACTTTATGAAAACACATGACAAAATTAAAGATTCACGAAACGCGTTAGGGTGGGAGGAGCTTAGGAGAGCCGTCGGCAGGGGTGTCTTCAATCACACAGGCGGCGCAACAGGTGTGACATCACCCAGCCAAGCGCCGGAACACATTGTGGTCGACAGCAGGAACGTGATCATGTGAGCCATACACTAAGGGACAGCAAGATCATCCTGGTTGGACTGAGGTGTTACATAGACTCCTGTGCAAGCTGCGGACGGCATCTGAGAGTTGATTTTAAGTGCATTCAATATGTGAGTGTTTTTTTCGCTTCTGTTAGCCACATTTTAATAAATTGATATACAGTAAACACTATTTCTGCATCCATTCTCTCTTTGCATTGTGGCTGCTGCGGTCTGGGAGTCCAGAAAGCACCAGGGTTGCAGGAGATTGAGGAGTCACAAGGGGACAAAGTACAGATTCTCTCAATCGTACCACAACAAGAAATTTCTTGTAAGTAGGCATTGTGCATGGTCTATTTAAACGTGTAAAGTCTTGATGTACTGCGCTATGGTGTGTCCTTTTTAACCTCATGTAGGGGGACACCCAAATTCGGCCAGTCAAGAACATCTCCACTTCCATCTTTCAAGATTTGGACTATCACAAGGGGGTTCTCTTAAGAGACTTATTCATTTCATGGACTAATTGTTATTTGAGCGCCAGGTATCCTTTATTCCCCATTTTACAAAATTTAACTGCCGAAGTTATGTACAGGCATACCCCGCATTAACGTACGCAATGGGACCGGAGCATGTATATAAAGCGAAAATGTACTTAAAGTGAAGCACTACCTTTTTTCCACTTATCGATGCATGTACTGTACTGCAATCGTCATATACGTGCATAACTGATGGAAATAATGCATTTGTAACAGGTTCTATAGTCTCCCCGCTTGAGCACAGCTTCGGTACAGGTAGGGAGCCGGTATTGCTGTTCAGGACGTGCTGACAGGCGCATGTGCGAGCTGCCGTTTGCCTATTGGTCGATATGTCCTTACTCGCGAGTGTACTTAAAGTGAGTGTCCTTAAACTGGGGTATGCCTGTACATATATACTGTCGCGACCCCTTTTATTCTAAAACATCACCGCATTTTTCCGGGATTTGTTTTCGAATGCCACGCACTTCACCGGGTGCATGCCGCATTCATGTTGCGTTCTCAGCCGCGGTTCATGCGCGGTTGATTCGTTTATTGAGAATGGTTCGGATTTAATAGGATGCAATTCTTTGCGTGTCCGCCAGGTGGCAGATATTCATGAATTGTAATGTGCATGCGCTTCAGTAATGTGTCGACTTGCAGGTGTTTCGTTTAAAAAAGATACCACAGTGGGCTATTGTAAATTGGCCTTGGGACTGAAGGAAGAGGTTACAATAATGTATCAATTTAGGCTTTTCATATTAAAGAAAGACAAGCACCAGTTTCTGGTTATTGTCCAGAGTCCCGCCATGAGTGCACAAATGCAGCCCGTGTTCCAAAAACCCGACAGAACGTACGCGTATTTAATATGGGCCGCGATTAATGCAACAGATAAGATGGCAACAGTTGTTCAAATTTATCAGTATTTTATCGAAAACTATGACTTTCACAAATTTTCGCCAGCTCCTCATGTGTGGAAGCGTGCAATAAGGAAAAACTTATGTAGTGATCCATGTTTTTATCGTATTGATCCCGAATTTATTGAAGGGTATTGGTGTGTATCACCGGGTTGTTCCTGTATCTATGATCATGCAGACGGCAAAAGGCGAAAGGTCGTGTTAAAACCAACTAAGAAACGACAGTCGCTGGCAAGCAATGCACCAGCACCAGCACCGGCTTCCAATAACGGTCCGACCGTCAGTGACAACCCTTGCTGTCTGTCCACGCACGGATACCTGCAGCCTGAGCTGGATTTCGGGTGCAGTTTCGAGCAAGCTTGCATGCACCTAAGCGATTTCCAGCCTCATCAGCTGACTACAGGTGTAGTAGTCCCGCTGCCAACTGTCAACGTGTATGATCAATAATACTGGACTGGCAGTGGCCCAGCGCCGGCGCCAGCTGAATGGGAAATTCTATGGTGAGTAATGTTGCCGTATTTTTTTCTGTTTTTTTTTTATTTTGAAAATATCAATATCGGTGCGATTCAAAAGTCAAGCGATTCTCCTGTAAGCAATATTATTGGCTGAGCGGCTTCTACAGTACTGCAGATACTGAACAATTGGTGGAACGCTAGGTGCATGCGCATTGGAACCTTCTTGAAACGCATATGCGTGTCATCACATCAACGGTAGGCGCATGCACATGTGAACAGGAGACGCCCCCCGATAAAATTATTGGTGGGACTGACCGTTACAGTAAAACTTTTCTTTTTGTTTTTCCTCAGAAAAGAAAACAGCAAATGGAGGGATTTCGATGGATAATATCGCTTTGTGTAACAATGCCTGCACATTGCTGAATCGGATTTAAAAAAACACGTACCGGAGTCTACAGTTTAGTGGCCGTTGTTATTGATTAGGATAGAATACCTGAAACAGTATGCTGATGTTTTCTGACCGTACAGTACACAATACTTTTTTATATATACTGTATAATAAACCCGAAAAAATAAAAAGTATGCATTTATTCTACATGTATTACAGTACATACAGTATGTGTCTTCTATACCAGTACATACTGTACAGTACAGTATGTGTCTTGTATTTTTTTTAATACTCTTGTGATGTGCAGTACTGAGCATGCCTACAGTATACAGTACAGTATGCCTGGACAGTAGTGTACATTCTAGAAACACTGTATTTTGTTACAGTATCAAAGGAGACAATGGAACAATTTAAAACAAATCAACATTTTCTTTTATTGGTGGAGTAAGTACAAAAACATTTATTTACAAATACTGTACAATGTAAAAACATTTTAATTGCACAGCAATTCAAAACATCAACAGGTTTACTGCTAGTTAAAACATTTATGTACAGAAAGTAAAAACATCTACAGTCAGTCAGTATGTTATTAAAAAAAATTCTTTATTCATAAAATATACAAAATGCAACATCTCCTTTATTAAAGTACAGCAAGTCAAAACATTTACAGTGGGATGGTGTGCAGAACAGTCAGTCGGGCCTGCACAACTCCAGTCCTCGAGGGCCGCAAACAGGCCCGGTTTTCAGGGTAACCTTTGAAAACCGGGCCTGTTTGTTGCCCTCGGGGACTGGAATTGTGCAGTTCTTGTGTACAGTAAACACAAACATTTATTTATTAATACAAGTTAAATTTACAACAGTTGAACACTCACGCAAATGCGTACCCCACCAGATTGTCCTTCAATGGCCGATGCCTTGCATGGCGCAAAATTCCATTAATGGAGTCTCGAACGCCTTTCATTACAGGATCTGTAATTGAAAAAAAGCGCCGCAATTCATCCAGAATAGTCTTTCTTAAATAGTCAGGAAGCGCCTTTTTTTCGCAATTTTCTTCGTAGTTCACTTTGAAGGCCCACTCGCAGTACATCAAGTAGAAAATTAACAAGGCATACTTGTGGGGTAGACCAGCACTCATCACCCTATACTTCTCCCTGAGTGCCAGTGGCATATCACGCAGGATGATGTCGGGCACCGTATCGATGCAAGCGAATGAAGGTTGGGTTCTGGAAGCGGGTGTTCTTCTGTGAGCGGGTGTGCTTTTGGCGGTGGGCGAGGGTAGGTTGTCTGGGAGGAAGCTTTCCTCCTGTCTTGGTCACTGTGTTGTCTCCTGGCGTGGTCTTGACGGGGTTGTCATGTTATCCTCGTCAATGGCATACATGTACACAAATTCTTCTGATGGAGGGGGTGCGCTTGGTGATGGAAGGTGGTCGATGGTCTCATTCATCACATCCATGCCACCCTCCTGCTCCGGCGTTCGGGGATACAGGGACATGAACACCGAGCAAATTATGTATCCCCGCTATGTCAGTCTCTATCTTCTCCATCCGTCGATCCATCTTCTCCATCCGTTGATCCATCTTCTGCATCCATTGATCCATATTTAGCATCCGTTGATCCATATTTTGCATGGTCTCCAGAAGCAGATCTATCTTTGCCAGCACAATAGAGTTCCAAGGGATATCCACACTTATCCCATTCAGCATCCGGTCTAACGAGCTGCTTCTTGTGCATGGCGTGCTGTGGACATCTGGGTGGATGGGTGCTACGTTGGATGAGATGGGGGTTCTGTTACGGTGACTTTATGGTAGGCTGTAATTAACACACAAATATATATAAAAGATAATATATATTTATAACTGGGTCTCAACTGGGACGAGACTTAGATATGATAAAATATAATTTATTCCTTGATAAAGGTGAACACATCAGATATACAAATAACAGGCAAAATATAGACACTTACTTAAAATGGAAATGATGAAGCAGTCATATCTGGACTGGCAGTTCATACAGCACTCTTCATAGTCATCAAGACACCAAAGACATTAAAGACCTCTGGCATGAAGACATTGCATAGCGTTTCTCTCAGCAATCAAGATGGTATAGAACAGACACAGGATAAAGGGTGGACAACAGTTTATAAACCTTTTGTGCCCTATCCTTAACATTGAGTACAGTGGATTGGTTTTCAATTAACTCTAGCCACTCATTAACGTGGGAACACAATTTGATACATGCCCCCCTGCTAGCTGGTACATGCGCAGTAGAGCTCTGGGGTCTCATTTCTGTAACCCCTCCTCTGCATCAGGAATGCCAGCTAGTCTACCAGATTGGATTCCTGGCAGGATATTCTTTGTTGTGAGGTGTGAACTGGAACACTTGAAGACTGCTCTGGTTTGAGTAATCTCCGCCCTCATGTAAACAGTAGAGGTGACAAAATCCTTTGAACCATACTTAAGTCCTAGACATTAGGTCGCCTTTCTGGCCATATGCTACCCTGGTATGCAAAGGAATTTCCTCTGCATTTTACCCATACCTTGGAACACAGTATGAAAGATAAAACATAAACATATTAAAATATCCGGTTCCGTTGGGTCCAGCAGGTCCAAACTTCCCAGTTCTCAATGCCGGAACTGGGACACCCTATGGTCCAATTTGCGACTTGCTACGACCTTCGGAACCAGAGATACACAAATACACTTAAAACCGTTTCACATTTTAATACAAAAATCTCCGCTGTAAATGAAATCACGGTTTTTCACTAAATCCCCATTGAAAACAACGGGCTCCGCCGCCATAGACTTTCAATGGCAAACCGCCGCCATTGGCAGCTATGGGAATCCGCCGCCATAGACTTTCAACGGGGCGACGCCGCCGTTCGAGTCAATGGGGTTTTCCGCCATAGCCGGTCAATGGAGATTGGCCGCCATTGGAGTCTATGGGAAAAGTCCCGAACTTTCAAGGGGGTCCATACTCCGTCGGGTTGGTCCAAGAGGGTCAAGGATGGTTCTGCAGTGATGCCGGAGCAGTGACTACAGGTACCCCAAACCCTGATCCTCTGGACCCTCCGGAACCGGAGCTATGGATTACCAAATTTCAGCTTTTGACACTTAGCCGTTTTCTTGAGCTGTTTCTGCCGCCGCCATTGGAACCTATGGCACGACCCGCTCTTCTCGGTTTGACCCTTATCGGGGGTCCAGGATACGGGGACCCGGTTGTGGTCGAGTGGGGGGAGGACTAGGAACTAGGGGCAGAAAGAATTTTATTTCTAGGTGCTCTAGAACTGTTTATTCCCACACCACTTGTCGTTGAACTTGGCTAATCAGTGATCAAAGCTCTCCTATTGAAAATGTATACGCTTTGCGGTTAAGCGGTTTGGAGGGCAGCCAACTCGTTCCTGGAAAGCTCCTTCGAGGATTTCCATTTAAGTCAATGAGCCCACTGACTTACAATGGGAAACCGCCGCTCCTCCTCTCGGACGCCATCTGCTGGTATTCTCAGGAAACAGGACCCAAACAGCAAGATTCACCATTGAAACACATGGAGCTCAATGGCGGCCTATGGGAGCCTGCAAAATGGTGCCTGAAAAGGCGGGAGAATTACACAAAGGGCTATAATAACTAAACAACTATTAACCCTTGTGCTCCCGGATGGATCCTAGTGTGTGTGATGCAGACACTGATATAACAATAAAACAGGGGAACAGTGGAATATACATTTTCAGGTTATGACAAGGGTTAAATCACATTTCTGGGTCTCAGCCCAGTTAACCCCTTGTCTCCCTGGTTAGAGGGTGGCCAATTGGGGTGTAACCCCTTTAATCCCGGGCCAAATCCTCCCCATCGTCACAGGTTCCATGGAGAGAAGCGGCAGCGTCGTCGAAGAAGGGTGGAGGAGGTGACCTGTGGATATCCGGGAGAGGAGAAGCGGCAGCGTCGTCGAAGAGGGATGGAGAAAGTGACCTCTGGATTTCCGAGCGAGAAGTGGCAGAGTTGTCTAAGCGCAATGGAGAAAGTAACCCGTGGATTTCATGGCCACCAGCGGCAGCGTCGTCGAAGAGCAGTGGCGAAGATGGCCTGTGGGTTTCCGGTAGGGCGGCGGCAGCGTCGAGGACGAGTAGTGGAGAAGATGGGCTGAAGATATCCGGGAGAGCGGCGGCAGAATCGTCGAGCGCATTGGAGGAAGTGATCTGCAGGTTCGATGGGTTGGCTGCCATTTGTTTTGCGTTGAGTGTACATCACCGTATTTCTTCCTGACAATAAGGCTGACGTCTATTAAAACCCTTAGCCTTTGGGGTCAGGAGAAGGTTTTCTTTATTGGCCTTAGCCTGTCGCTTTGGACTTGGCGTGGAAACGGCTGCCGCCTTTCGCTTTTTCTGTGTGACAGGCATGGCAGAGGCGAGTGGCTTCCTGCGTCCGTAAAATCGGAGTTGATCCATGGAAGCAGGTAGCACAATGCAGTATCTGGACACGGGCAAGTTCAGATAAAGATCATTGAGCGGTGGGCTATGCAAAGTGTGTAACCTTTTATGCATGGCGACGAGGTACAGGTGTTGAAAGTGGGCGTACTCTAATGTGAGTCATTAACGTATAAATACACCATCCATTTTGTGGATTCACTGCACATTGAATACACATCGACTAAACATTGAATATACATTCTTGTGTTTGTATTTCTTTCTACTCGCAGCAATGCCTGTTAAAAAGATTTCAAAGGCCCTCAGCATGCGAATTAAGGAGATGTACACGAGCGGACACCGAATTGCAGATATCCAACGCTGGTTAGCTACTTCTGGCCTCGTTGTGCCAGCAACCACCGTGAGCTATCAAGCACCCGGAAAAACCAGAAAACGCACGAGGACACCAACGGTAACTAACGCGTAAGTATATTTATATAACTAAATTTATTTATATTTTTATAAAATATTGTACTGTAGATCTACTAGTGTACTGTAATAGTGTACTGTATATCTACTGTATCTAATTTTATAGTTATTTCGGTATATTTATATAACAACGGTATATGTATATTTTTTATATTGCTGCATATTAATAGAACAATATACTGTAATAGTGTACTGTAGATCTACTGTATCTAATTTTATAGTTATTTCTGAATATTTATATAACAACAGTATATGTATATTTTTTATATTGCTGCATATTAATAGAACAATATACTGTGTACTGTAGATCTACTGTATCTAATTTTATAGTTATTTCGGTATATTTATATAACAACGGTATATGTATATTTTTATATTGCTGCATATTAATAGAACAATATCTCACTGTATACTATTTTTTACTGCAAATGATGTGCTGTGCTTGTGGCCTACTGCACTGTAACTTACCGGATTGTTGTTTTTCTGTACATTGTAGGGAGACAACTCTTCTGGTCGACAAAATAAGTGAGGAGAATGATGAGAAGAGTGCATTAAGGGTCAAATACACTCTGCAGGAAAATCACAATCTCACTGTATCCGAGACCAGCATAAAGAAAATGAGACGCAGAATTGGATGGAAATATGGACGTGTGAGGTTAGTATTGGACAATACAGGAGCTAAAAGTGTTGTTTAAGAAACTGTACTGTACCTCTAAAATTATTTATTCCTTGTCATTAAAGAGCGTACCCCATGATAAGGGACGTTAACAAAATCAAGAGAGTGGCCCAGGCATGGATCGACAGTGGAGAAACGTTCCAGGATTGCATCTTCACTGACGAGTCTACTGTTTCGCTGGAGAGATTTGCCACCTTTGCATTCCACAAAAAAGGTCGCATATCTATGAAGCCGCGTCCAAAACACCCAGTGAAGATGCATGTGTGGGGTGCCATCTCTAGGCGTGGACCAGGATGCATTGTCATCTTTGAAAGTAAAATAAGTCACACACTTTTGCCTTATGCACTGTACTGTACTAGTGTGCAGTTTATTGAGCACTTTTCTTTTCTTGTTATAGGAATCATGAATAAAGCTTTCTTCCAAGACAAAATTGTGCCTGAGATTGTGGAATACATCACACGCGAGTTCCCGGATGGTCACCGTTTCTACCAGGACAACGATCCGAAGCACACCGCGTCAACAGCGCATATCCTTGAGCGCGGTATCAACTGGGTGAAGACGCCAGCAGAGTAAGTGCAGTAACCGTATCTCATTTTTTTCCCACTGTTTTTACTGTGTACTGTATCTCTTAAACTAATTGTCCTTTTTTTCCAATGACAGATCGCCAGACTTCAATCCGATCGAAATGGTCTGGCATTCGTAAAAGTCGTGAGAATAGATTGACAGTACTACGGTAACTACATACTGTAGTCCAATATGGAGTAGCTATGCAGTACACAATGCCATAATACAGTATGCACCTACTGTACAGTACAGTAACTGCTCAATTTATTTATTTCCAGAGAGAGCAGCACCAGCCATCTGGTTACAAAGTATTTAACATTAGTCAGAGTACACAGTAGTTCCAGTATGGACTTGTTTGACAGTGCTAACAGTGTACTGTAGTCCAATATGGAGTAGCTACAGTATACAGTACACAATGCCATAATACAGTACAGTATGCACCTAACTGCTCAATTTATTTATTTCCAGAGAGAGCAGCACCAGCCACCTGGTTCCAAACAATTTACAGTAATCACAGTATACAGTAGTTCCAGTATAGACTAGTTTAACAGTACTACACAGCACACA